>NW_026689708.1:445000-462500 GCF_943734765.1 Anopheles ziemanni | reverse complement strand
TTGGTGTGCCGCTGCTCGAGCTGCTCGCTCCTCGTTCCACTCATGTTGCAGTTCGGAGGTGATGCGCCTTGCGGCTTCCGCAATCAAACTCCAGTCCTCAGGTCCCCGGAGGAGGAACTGCCACATGGTGTCGGGATTCACGCTCTCCGGCTCGCTGCCTCGCCCGCGAAGAAACTCGGCTCGGACGCCAGCGAAACGAGGGCACTCGAACATCACGTGCTCGGCAGACTCAATGATGTCCGGGCACTGCGGGCACTCAGGGGACGAGGCGAATTCCTTATTGTGCAGGTACTCACGGAAAAATCCGTGCCCGGAGAGCACCTGACACAGATGGAAATTCACCTCTCCGTGTTTCCTTTGGTGCCACGCAGCTGGGTCGGGGAGAACTCGCCGGGTCCATCGGGCGAACCGTCCTCCCGTTCTGCCAACCTCGTCCCACTTGTCCTGCCACTGGTGGTATGTGGCGAGACGCTCCTGCTCCCGCACCTCTTTAGCCGACAGACCCCCAGGGTCGGCGTTCACTCTACGATGGTAATAGCGTGCGTCCTCTTTTACCAACAGCGCTATTGGGATGGTGCCCGCTATCACTGCGGCAGCGTCGTATGAGATTGTCCGGAATGCGAAGGATGCTCCGACCACAACCCTCTTCTGGACCCTCTCAAGCAGCCGTTGCTCCTCCCTGGTTTCAACACCCTCGTGCCACACCGGTGCACCGTAGCGGAGGATGCTGTTGACGACCGAAACCAGGAGGCGACGCTTCTTGCACTTTGGCCCGCTGTGCCGTCGCATCAGCAGTGCAAGAGCTGTTGCTACTCGAGAAGCCTTTTGAGTGACTTGCTTGACGTGCTCTGACCACTTTAGATTGTGTTTGATGCGCACTCCTAGATATTTGATGTCGGTTGCCGAACGAAGAGGAACGCCGTTGATGTTAACCGGGATGTTCTTGTAATCCTTCTTCTTCTTCGACACCATCACAATATCTGTCTTAGCTGCGGCGAGCTCCAGCTGGTGTTCGCGCATCCAAGCCACAACCCTATTCACAGACTCCTCCGCCAAACTCGCGGCCAGTGCTGGCGTGGGTCCTGGTGCCAGGAGCACGAGGTCGTCAGCGAAGGCGACGAGCTCTACACCGGCGGGCATGTCGATGGACAGGACGGCGTCATACATGGTGTTCCACAGCGTCGGACCAAGTATGGAACCCTGTGGGACTCCCGCCGACAATTCCCGGGTGACCGGACCGTCCGACGTCTCATAAACCAGCAGCCGTCCCCGAAACCAGCTTTCCAGTATCCGCTGCAGGCATGCCGGAACGTGCTTTTCTTGCAGTGCTTTGGCGATGGACCGCCAGCTCGCCGTGTTAAAAGCATTGCGTACATCCAATGACACCACCATCAGACACTTGTTAGCCCTCCGATCCGTCATTCGGTGGGCCATCGCACGCTGGCCGGCCTCCTTAACACGTTCAATCGCCTGAATTGTAGACCTGCCCTTTCTGAATCCATACTGAGACGGCGACAGGCGAGGGTGATCTGGATCTTCCAGGTGTTCATTCAGGCGATCCAAGATCAGCCGCTCCAAGATCTTGCCTGATCCGTCGAGCATCCCAAGAGGCCGAAAGGATGACGGATCGCCCTGAGGTCTTCCGTGCTTGGGTAGCAAGGCAAGTCGTTGTCGCTTCCAGTCAGCGGGAAAGGTGCATTGATCGAAGCACTCCTGGAACACGCGGCGAAACGTCTCCGTGTGCTCGCGAACAGCGACCCTCAGTGCCGCATTGATGATGCCATCGGGTCCCGGGGCCTTAGTGGGCACCATCCGCCCTATGGCCTCCCTAGATAATGAAAAGTGAGGTCCGCGGCCGATCCGGAAGAAAAACTTGACCTAGGGAAACTTGTATGACGGTGGGGACCCAAAAAAATTTCGATGAGTGTAGTTTAGACAGGCCGGAAAATGTATCGGTGGTCCGTATCAAGGGACGTCTTTTAGTTCCATGGGGTGGTGGTCGTCGAACAAAGTCGCCTAGGTCGACCACCAGAAAGACCAGTCGTGTTGTAATGGATGTTTTGACCACTTTACTAGGGAAACCTAGTAGGTCGAAGCAAATTTGGGGTTCGAGATGAGTTGGTGAAAGTTGGTCCAACCTAGGTGTGCTTGGTGGAGGTTGACCATGAAAGTAGAGCATGATGGGAATGACCATAACTTTGGTTCTAGATGTCGGATCGGTACACTTTCGGCAGTTTTGGAAAGGTGAAGGCCTGCTCTAGCTATGTTTCCTACCAAGCTAAGCGCCTACTAGTGACCCGGAGGAGGTATTAAGGGTCAAAGGCAAAAAGGGGTACCCTAAAGTGCATGTGACCAAGAAAATGGGAAAAACGGTATCGCGTATAGCTCAGGCTGTATGGCTCGGATCGGAAAGCTTGGATATGCGTTGGAAAGGTCTCAACAAGCGCTAGCTATGTGTCCTACCAAGCGAAGCGCTAGGTGTTGAGCAAGTCGGTCATATTAGAGGGCAAAGGTGAAAAATGGTGGTTTAGAGGCGAAAATTCACCTTATGATCGAAAATAGCGGGCGAACGATAAGAGCTACGAACACGGCGTAGAACAATCATAAGTACGTTACCACAAGACCTAACTTTGGCCAATATAGAGCGAGAAGATCGGAGGTACCCATCAGGGTGATATGGCTGGTTCAAAGTTGGACCAAAACGAGACTTGAGAAATGGGTTGAAACACGGTATCGCGAATAACTCAGGCTGTATGGAACGAATTGACAAGCTTAGATCAGTGTTGGAAAGGTCGAACCGAGCGCTAACTATAATCCCAAACAACCGAAGCGCTAAGTGTTGAGCAAAACTGAGTTATTAAGCGACAAAGTGGAAAAATAATACCAAAATGGCCAAAAATCACACAAGACCAAGAATACCGAGCAAGCGGTAAGAGATAGCGGGTTGACGTAGAATACTTATAAGCTTGCCTCTACGAGACCTAAAAGTCGTCCATAGAAAGCGAGAAGATCGGACCACTCTGGAAGGGTGATACGAGTGGTCAAAAATTAGCAAAAATGAAACATGGCTAAAATGGATTTGACTTGTGCACCATGTAGCTCCGGCTGTATGGCATGGATTGTAGAGCTAGGATATGTTTTGGAAAGGTAACACCCAGCGCTAGATACGACTAGAAGAAAGCAAAGCGCTAACTAGCATGATTTGGAAGTTATTAAGCGTCAAAGTCGAAAAATGTTACCAAAATTGAAACTCGAGTACATTGGGCCAAAAAGTACAAGTTGTGAAATTTGGACTTACGAGTAAAATACCGAGCAGGCGGTAAGAGATAGAGACTTGGTGTAGAACAATTATAAGTTGGGCATGTTATAACCTATATTTGGCCCGAACATAGTCTCGAGATCGGTGGTACCTAAAAGGGTGGTACAGGTGTTAGATGGTTTTCCCAGAGCATAAGCTCCACATGATATGGAAAACGGGAAACATCATAACTTCGGCTGTATGGCATGGAATGGAACGAACAAGGTATCGATGGAAAGAGAAAAGGTAGCGCTAACTATAATTCCTTCCAAGCAAAGCGCTAGCATGTGACCGTTTGGGTGTTATTGTGAGTCAAAGTCTGAAATTGTTACCACGAGAGGCGAAAATCCAACTAAGTCCATGAATACCGGGCTGGCGGTAAGAGATACGGCTTGGCCGTAGAACATTTATAAGTTGGCCAAGACAAGGCCTAAGTTTCGTCCATAGACGACAAGAAGATCGAAGATACGTGAAGGTGAGATATGGGCGTCCCAAAGTGGGCCTTTGAAAAAGTGACAAACTTCCCTTATAACAGCATACACCAAATATCTCTGGCTCTATGGCACCGAATAAGAAGTTGAGCTCAGCGACAGAAAGGTGATAGTCAGCGCTAAATATCATACGAACAGAGTGAAGCGCTAAAGGGAAAGGATCTTGGTGATATAAGGTGACAAAGTCGAGAAAAGTTGCCTCAAAATCATGAAAAATGTGAAAAAATGGCTAAGTCCCGGGTGCCTTAAGGGCAGGTTAATCGAATGTACCGAGCTGGCGGTACGAGATAGAGACTTGGTGTAGAACAATTATATGTTTGGCATGGCAAGACCTACATTCGGCCAATACAAAGTGAGAAGATCAAAGATACCCGCAAGGGTGATATTGGTGTCCAAAGGAAAAAAGCACTAAGTCTTGGGAAACTTATATGAAGAAAAAGGACCCTGATGGGTCATATGGGATGGATCGAAAAATCGGCTAAGTCCCAAAATGGGGATGTCAGAACTACACTCATGTGTTACCACATCAAGCAAGGCAAACTTATATGAAGCAAAGGACCCTGATGGGTCATATGGTATTGATCGAAAAATCGGCTAAGTCCCAAAATGGGGATGTCAGAACTACACTCAAATGTTACCACACCAAGCAAGGCAAACTTATATGAAGCAAAGGACCCTGATGGGTCATATGGTATTGATTGAAAAATCGGCTAAGTCCCAAAATGGGGATGTCAGAACTACACTCAAATGTTACCACACCAAGCAAGGCAAACTTATATGAAGCAAAGGACCCATATGGGTCATATGGTATTTTACGAAAAATCGGCTAAGTCCCAAAATGATGATGTCAGAACTACACTCAAATGTTACCACACCAAGCAAGGCAAACTTATATGAAGCAAAGGACCCTGATGGGTCATATGGTATTGATCGAAAAATCGGCTAAGTCCCAAAATGGGGATGTCAGAACTACACTCAAATGTTACCACACCAAGCAAGGCAAACTTATATGAAGCAAAGGACCCTGATGGGTCATATGGTATTTTACGAAAAATCGGCTAAGTCCCAAAATGGGGATGTCAGAACTACACTCAAATGTTACCACACCAAGCAAGGCAAACTTATATGAAGCAAAGGACCCTGATGGGTCATATGGTATTGATTGAAAAATCGGCTAAGTCCCAAAATGGGGATGTCAGAACTACACTCAAATGTTACCACACCAAGCAAGGCAAACTTATATGAAGCAAAGGACCCATATGGGTCATATGGTATTTTACGAAAAATCGGCTAAGTACCAAAATGGGGATGTCAGAACTACACTCAAATGTTACCACACCAAGCAAGGCAAACTTATATGAAGGCAAGGACCCTGATGGGTCATATGGTATTTTACGAAAAATCGGCTAAGTCCCAAAATGGGGATGTCAGAACTACACTAAAAAGTTACCACACCAAGCAAGGCAAACTTATATGAAGCAAAGGACCCTGATGGGTCATATGGTATTGATCGAAAAATCGGCTAAGTCCCAAAATGGGGATGTCAGAACTACACTCAAATGTTACCACACCAAGCAAGGCAAACTTATATGAAGGCAAGGACCCTGATGGGTCATATGGTATTTTACGAAAAATCGGCTAAGTCCCAAAATGGGGATGTCAGAACTACACTAAAAAGTTACCACACCAAGCAAGGCAAACTTATATGAAGCAAAGGACCCATATGGGTCATATGGTATTTTACGAAAAATCGGCTAAGTCCCAAAATGATGATGTCAGAACTACACTCAAATGTTACCATACCAAGCAAGGCAAACTTATATGAAGCAAAGGACCCTGATGGGTCATATGGTATTTTACGAAAAATCGGCTAAGTCCCAAAATGGGGATGTCAGAACTACACTAAAAAGTTACCACACCAAGCAAGGCAAACTTATATGAAGCAAAGGACCCTGATGGGTCATATGGTATTTTACGAAAAATCGGCTAAGTTCCAAAATGATGATGTCAGAACTACACTCAAATGTTACCACACCAAGCAAGGCAAACTTATATGAAGCAAAGGACCCATATGGGTCATATGGTATTTTACGAAAAATCGGCTAAGTCCCAAAATGATGATGTCAGAACTACACTCAAATGTTACCATACCAAGCAAGGCAAACTTATATGAAGGAAAGGACCCATATGGGTCATATGGTATTTTACGAAAAATCGGCTAAGTCCCAAAATGAGGATGTCAGAACTACACTAAAAAGTTACCACACCAAGCAAGGCAAAGTACCTAGGTGAACCCTAGGAAGAAACACGGACCAAGTCAGATGGCCTAAGTCAATAGAACAAGTGACCTAGGCAAAGTTGTATAGCGCTGAGGACCCTGAAAAATCTGGTTAGTGTAGTTTAGACAGGGTAGGTTTTTGGGTCGGCCGAACCCCCTTATTTTGGGTTTTGGCCTCATCAAGAAGCTACACCTAGGCAAACTGCCTAGGGTGAAAGTGCGAAGACCAATCGAATAGTAAGACAAGTTTTGACCGATCGCCCTAGGCAAGCTTGTATGAAGAAAGGGACCCTAAGGGTCATATGGAAATACATGAAAAATCGGCTAAGTCCCAAAATTGGGATGTCAGAACTACACTAAAAAGTTACCACATCAAGCAAGGCAAACTACCTAGGTGAACCCTAGCAAGAAACACGGACCAAGTCAGATGGCCTAAGTCAAGAGTGCAAGTGACCTAGGCAAAGTTGTATGACAGTGAGGACCCTGAAAAATCTGGTTAGTGTAGTTTAGACAGGGGAGGTTTTTGGGTCGGCTGAACCTCCTTATTTTGGGTTTTGACCTCCTCAAGAAGCTACACCTAGGCAAACTGCCTAGGGTGAAAGTGCGAAGACCAATCGAATAGTAAGACAAGTTTTGACCGATCGCCCTAGGCAAGCTTGTATGAAGAAAGGTACCCTAAGGGTCATATGGAAATACATGAAAAATCGGCTAAGTCCCAAAATTGGGATGTCAGAACTACACTAAAAAGTTACCACATCAAGCAAGGCAAACTACCTAGGTGAACCCTAGCAAGAAACACGGACCAAGTCAGATGGCCTAAGTCAAGAGTGCAAGTGACCTAGGCAAAGTTGTATGACGGTGAGGACCCTGAAAAATCTGGTTAGTGTAGTTTAGACAGGGGAGGTTTTTGGGTCGGCTGAACCTCCTTATTTTGGGTTTTGACCTCCTCAAGAAGCTACACCTAGGCAAACTGCCTAGGGTGAAAGTGCGAAGACCAATCGAATAGTAAGACAAGTTTTGACCGATCGCCCTAGGCAAGCTTGTATGAAGAAAGGGACCCTATGGGTCATATGGAAATACATGAAAAATCGGCTAAGTCCCAAAATTGGGATGTCTGAACTACACTAAAAAGTTACCACATCAAGCAAGGCAAAGTACCTAGGTGAACCCTAGGAAGAAACACGGACCAAGTCAGATGGCCTAAGTCAAGAGTACAAGTGACCTAGGCAAAGTTGTATGGCGCTGAGGACCCTGAAAAATCGGGTTAGTGTAGTTCAGACAGGGGAGGTTTCTGGGTCGGCTGAACCTCCTTATTTCGGGTTTTGGCCTCCTCAAGAAGACAGACCTAGGCAAAGTGCCTAGGGTGAAAGTGCGAAGACCAATCGAATAGTAAGACAAGTTTTGACCGATCGCCCTAGGCAAGCTTGTATGAAGAAAGGGACCCTATGGGTCATATGGAAATATACGAAAAATCGGCTAAGTCCCGAAATTGGGATGTCTGAACTACACTAAAAAGTTACCACATCAAGCAAGGCAAAGTACCTAGGTGAACCCTAGGAAGAAACACGGACCAAGTCAGATGGCCTAAGTCAAGAGTACAAGTGACCTAGGCAAAGTTGTATGGCGCTAAGGACCATGAAAAATCGGGTTAGTGTAGTTAAGACAGGGGAGGTTTCAGGGTCGGCTGGACCTCCTTATTTCGGGTTTTGGCCTCCTCAAGAAGACAGACCTAGGCGAACTGCCTAGGGTGAAAGTGCGAAGACCAATCGAATAGTAAGACAAGTTTTGACCGATCGCCCTAGGCAAGCTTGTATGAAGAAAGGGACCCTATGGGTCATATGGAAATACATGAAAAATCGGCTAAGTCCCAAAATTAGGATGTCTGAACTACACTAAAAAGTTACCACATCAAGCAAGGCAAAGTACCTAGGTGAACCCTAGGAAGAAACACGGACCAAGTCGGATGGCCTAAGTCAAGAGTACAAGTGACCTAGGCAAAGTTGTATGGCGCTGAGGACCCTGAAAAATCGGGTTAGTGTAGTTCAGACAGGGGAGGTTTCAGGGTCGGCCGAACCTCCTTATTTCGGGTTTTGGCCTCCTCAAGAAGACAGACCTAGGCGAACTGCCTAGGGTGAAAGTGCGAAGACCAATCGAATAGTAAGACAAGTTTTGACCGATCGCCCTAGGCAAGCTTGTATGAAGAAAGGGACCCTATGGGTCATATGGAAATATACGAAAAATCGGCTAAGTCCCAAAATTGGGATGTCAGAACTACACTATAAAGTTACCACATTAGCAAGGCAGACTTGTATGAAGAACGGGACCCTGGTGAAAGTAGCAAATATCCCAAACCGAACATGAATATTATACACACAAGAGTACGAACATAAAGGAACACGGACCAAGCGTACCGAGAGAATCGGTACTATAGAACCCTCGTGGTTCTACACAAAGACTTTATGTTAGGGGTTCAAGCCCCATAGTACTCAAACGGTGACAGTAGCAAATATCCCAAAACGAACGTGAATCTTATTCACAAGAGTACGAACATAAAGGAACACGGACCAAGCGTACCGAGAGAATCGGTACTATAGAGCCCTCGTGGTTCTACACAAAGACTTTATGTTCGGGGTTCACACCCCAAATCGAACGTGGAATTTACTTTCTGATGGTCATGCGGTCGTCCAAAGGGGTCTAGTATCCTGGGATGACAAGCATCACGGGCACAGCTCGTATCAAAACAGTCGAAGAGGCCCGCGAAAGCTTGCTTTCCATGGCTATGCGATGCACAAATTGAGTTTACTCACCGTAGTATAAAACGAACGAACCGAACCTATCCGAGTAGGGATAATGGGCGCAGTAACATACTTCTGTGACCCAGCGAGAGTTGAACGAGGTGACATGAACTGTCAGTGGCTTATATCAGATGGGATACATACATGAGATTGCTTTCAAATCTACACTCGAAAACCTAACCAAGTAAAAGCGAACGTGGGGAGGATTCGAAACCGGTAACGAAATCTTAAGCTGGAAAGAGTCATCACTATGGATACATATTATGCGAAACCAATCAAGTGCTCATTACTGATCCAAAACCGAAGAGCACTAGTGAACACCTTAATCTCACCCTAGTTCACATCCAAGTGATCGACCACGTGTGTGAAGCAAAGACCAATCGAATTCCTGAATGAACCGAACACTATGAACAAATGGCCAAAAACGTTATAACTATCCAAACATACTACTATCTAGCGAAAGTCATCACGATGGAACCATACCATGATCTTTAACCTATAGCGCTCACCATATTCCTACCCAGAGTGCAAGTGAACAGATTGCTCACCCCTACCCAGTTCACAACCACGTGATCGACTAACATACCGAGGTTACCACAAGTCAAAGTTATACGTTTACAAGCGCAAGACCAATCGAAAACCCCGAAAGCAATCTCGACCCAAAATGTATTATCCGTGAGTGTAGTCGAGTCTCGTACTCGTCATCTGTAATCGTCGGATAGAATATCCAGTACACGGTTGTCTTTCCAAATGAAATCTACATACAGAACTCGCTCTTGGCAAATGGGTGGCATTGGCGCAATCAGGAGCGAGTTCCCGTCCGGGTGCCAAGTGATTGGCAAATGTCTGGGGGAAAGCAACCATATATTGATTTGTCTGTTAGTGTACTGGGTGTTTGAGGTATGTAGTATCCACGCTTGGTTGGGTGTGTCAGAGGACCGTGAATGCGTTCGCAACCCCAATTGGGGTACATCGGGAATGATTTTGTGGAACCGATGTGCCCGGCACACACTAAGTTTTGTTGCAAGTTAATAGTGTGCCATGTCCGGGGGGGTTGTGATTAAACTCTGGTGAATTGCGTACTGTGGTGATTGGGGTATGAAAGCCCCGCAGTTGCAATGATCGGACGCGCCTAGCGTGTCCTTTAGTTGATGGTAGGGAAATGAAGGCCCTTGTCAGCTCACCTAAGTATTCATGGAAGTTTGGCATAAGGTCGCTGTGGTAGGGGTATGAAGGCCCCGTCAGCGCATGCACAATCGGGCGCACGTGCGCTTAGCGGAGTCGAATGCCGCTCAAGTGCCTGTCCGGTGCATCGGGTGTGTGTGATACGAGGGCAATGAGGTTCGCACGGGGGCTCGCCTCCCGTGTGCTACCGGACTTGACAACATATAGAACGTGGTGTTTGCTCCTCCGGGTGCAATGGGACAATGAACATTCGAACGCAAAGTCGGAATTCTGGTTGATCCTACCAGTAATATACGCTCGTCTCAAAGGTTAAGCCATGCATGTCTAAGTACAAACAGATTTAATGTGAAACCGCATAAGGCTCAGTATAACAGCTATAATTTACGAGATCATCAACCTAGTTACTTGGATAACTGTGGAAAATCTAGAGCTAATACATGCAACATGCCAGGACCCTCGCGGGAACTGGTGCACTTATTAGTCAAACCAATCGCGGGTTCTCCGTGTCATTGAGTTGAAGTCTGGATAATGATGCTGATCGTATGGTCTCGCACCGACGACAGATCTCGCAAATATCTGCCCTATCAACTATGGATGGTAGTATAGAGGACTACCATGGTTGCAACGGGTAACGGGGAATCAGGGTTCGATTCCGGAGAGGGAGCCTGAGAAATGGCTACCACATCCAAGGAAGGCAGCAGGCGCGTAAATTACCCAATCCCGGGACGGGGAGGTAGTGACGAGAAATAACAATATGAAACTCTTTAATGATGTTTCATAATTGGAATGAGTAGAGCATAAATCCTTCTACGAGGATCAAGTGGAGGGCAAGTCTGGTGCCAGCAGCCGCGGTAATTCCAGCTCCACTAGCGTATATTAAAATTGTTGCGGTTAAAACGTTCGAAGTTGATACTTGTCCAACACAGTCCGGCTCCGCCGACCCGGTCAACCCGTGGTCGGTGGGCCAAGTCGGAATCTGGTTGCGACTCAATGGTGTGGTAGGGCACCAAGTCTGTGTCATGGTGTGCCCTTCAACGGGTGCAAGTGTAACATAGAGCTCGACCGCTCACGTTTACCTTGAACAAATTAGAGTGCTTAAAGCAGGGTGCCCAAACGCCCTAGAATAATCTTGCATGGAATAATGGAATACGACCTTGGTCTAATCTTTCATTGGTTTGTACTCAGACCGGAGGTAATGATTAACAGAAGTAGTTGGGGACACTAGTATTACGGCGCGAGAGGTGAAATTCGTAGACCGTCGTAAGACTAACTAAAGCGAAGGCATTTGTCAAGGATGCTTTCTTTAATCAAGAACGAAAGTTAGAGGATCGAAGGCGATTAGATACCGCCCTAGTTCTAACCGTAAACGATGCCAACTAGCAATTGGGAGACGCTACAACCAGGTGCTCTCAGTAGCTTCCGGGAAACCAAAGTCAGGTTCCGGGGGAAGTATGGTTGCAAAGTTGAAACTTAAAGGAATTGACGGAAGGGCACCACAATGAAATGGAGCTTGCGGTTCAATTTGACTCAACACGGGAAAACTTACCAGGTCCGAACTTATGGAGGTGAGACAGATTAATAGCTCTTTCTCAAATTTAAGGGTAGTGGTGCATGGCCGTTCTTAGTTCGTGGATTGATTTGTCTGGTTAATTCCGATAACGAACGTGACTCACATATGCTAACTAGAACGCAGTCAGCGTTAATGCGTCGATGCCGATTGGAACGGGTTAGGACCTTTCGGTGGAGTATGACCTGACACCTTCGCTGTTCGTGTGCGCAAGTGCACTTACGGTACGCTGCTTAGCAGGACAATTTGTGTTTAGCAAAATGAGATCGAGCGATAACAGGTCCGTGATGCCCTTAGATGTTCTGGGCTACACGCGTGCTACAATGTGGGTAGCAGCGTGTCTCCTATTCCGAGAGGAACGGGAAATCACTCAAATACTCACTTAGTAGGGATTATGGATTGCAATGGTCCATATGAACTCGGAACTTCTAGTAAGTGCTGGTCATCAGCCAGCGTTGAATACGTCCCTGCCCTTTGTACACACCGCCCGTCGCTACTACCGATGGATTATTTAGTGAGGTCTTTGGAGATGATCGTTCGCTGGATCCTCGTGAACCGCGTCTGCTTTATCGAAGTTGACCGAACTTGATGATTTAGAGGAAGTAAAAGTCGTAACAAGGTTTCCGTAGGTGAACCTGCGGAAGGATCATTAGTGGCCAAGTGATCCTTCCAGAAGTCCGAACCTGCGGGTTGAGACTTCGGCACAAGTTGCCATATGATAATTGACGAAACACTATAGAAGTCCGAACCTGCGGGTTGAGACTCAGGCACAAGTTGCCATATGAAAGTTGACGAAACACTAACAAGTCCGAACCTGCGGGTTGAGACTTAGGCACACGTTGCCTTATACATGACTTCGAACAAATACACAAGTCCGAACCTGCGGGTTGAGACTTAGGCACAAGTTGCCTTATACATGACTTCGAACAAATACACAAGTCCGAACCTGCGGGTTGAGACTTAGGCACAAGTTGCCATATGAAAGTTGACGAAACACTAACAAGTCCGAACCTGCGGGTTGAGACTTAGGCACACGTTGCCTTATACATGACTTCGAACAAATACACAAGTCCGAACCTGCGGGTTGAGACTTAGGCACAAGTTGCCTTATACATACATTGGCCAAATAAACAGAAGTCCGAACCTGCGGGTTGAGACTTAGGCACAAGTTGCCATATTATATTCGATCAAACACTAAGTAGTCCGAACCTGCGGGTTGAGACTCAAGACCGTAACAAGATGTCACTATACAAGTCCGAACCTAAGGGTTGAGACTTAATGCGATCTAGATACCAAGTTGACATCCAATACCTGTTGAGCAAAACCAAAGATTCCCTGTTCTCGAATGATTACACTATATAACAGGGAATCATGAAGAAATCAAGCAAGCGTGAAACAAAGTCATCACTTGGGCATGCTCGATAGCCAACCACATGACCTTAACCTAAGAGAGCATGCAAACCACATGATACCTATAAACGATTAACCCGCCCTAGTTCAATCGTTCACCAAGTGATGACTTCAGTATGGCTAAGAGAAAAACTTTTAAATGGGAAAAACTCTAAGTCCGAACCTCCGGGTTGAGACTTCCGCGTCGGAGGTGGGCGCACCTCCTATCCGAAAGATGATGAATCAGGGGTGTTCGGTCAGCAATGGTCGGATGCCCCGTCGTAGTCCAACTATGACAATCAAAGTCAAGACCTCCGGGTTGAGACTTTCCGCGAGTACAAGCATAAAGGAACACGGACCAAGCCGTACCGAGAGAATCGGTACTAGAGCCCTCGTGGTTCTACATTGAGAGAGCCCTCGTGGTTCTCATTAGGGGCTTTATGCAAGTCGTACTCAATACTGTGGTGTGAAGTATAAAGTATAGTCCTCGCCTGGTCCACGCTGCTTCGGCGGTCCTGGGTAAGATAGTTAATTCTAGCTTGCCCTATAGTGGAATGAGGACACTTAATGCTTCGTCTTTTAGCGGCGGCTAGACTCCTCCTCACGGGGAACGAGTTGACGCGCACAGCGGCGGCTTACGCACTATGGCAATCATGGATGCCTGAAGATTCCGTGAAGTTCTCCCCTGGTCCACGCTGCCTCGGCAGTCCTGGGTAAAATGGAATATTTCCAGCTTGCCCTATAGTGGAAGAGGACTATCCAACAATACAAAGTCAAGACCTCCGGGTTGAGACTTTCCGCGTCGGTGGTGTCGCGCACCGCCTATCCGAAAGATGGTGTAACAGGGGTGTTCGATCAGCAATGGTCGGATGCCCCGTCATAGTCCAACTATGACAACCAAAGTCAAGACCTCCGGGTTGAGACTTTCCGCGTCCGGAGGTACGCGTACCGCCTACCCGAAAGATGGTGTGCTTCTGGGGTATTCGATGAGTCGGATACCCCGTCGTAGTCCAACTATGACAATCAAAGTCAAGACCTCCGGGTTGAGACTTCCGCGTCCGGAGGTACGCGTACCGCCTACCCGAAAGATGGTGAATCAGGGGTGTTCGATCAGCAATGGTCGGATGCCCCGTCGTAGTCCAACTATGACAATCAAAGTCAAGACCTCCGGGTTGAGACTTCCGCGTCTGGAGGTACGCGTACCGCCTACCCGAAAGATGGTGAATCAGGGGTGTTCGATCAGCAATGGTCGGATGCCCCGTCGTAGTCCAACTATGACAATCAAAGTCAAGACCTCCGGGTTGAGACTTTCTGCGAGTACATGCATAAAGGAACACGGACCAAGCCGTACCGAGAGAATCGGTACTAGAGCCCTCGTGGTTCTACATTGAGAGAGCCCTCGTGGTTCTCATTAGGGGCTTTATGCAAGTCGTACTCAATACTGTGGTGTGAAGTATAAAGTATAGAGTCCTCCACTGGTCCACGCTGCTCCGGCGGTCCTGGGTAAGATAGTTCATTCTAGCTTGCCCTATGTGGAAGAGGACTCAATACCCTACCTGTTGAGCTTGAAACAAAGTCATCACTTGGGCATGCTCATATTGCCATACAATATTCCATTATCTACTAATGAGCATGCAGCTATATGATTATAACCTGTAAACGATTACCCCGCCGTAGTTCAGCGCTTCAACCAAGTGATGACTTCAGTATGGCTAGTGTGTGAAGTATAAAGTATAGTCCTCCCCTGGTCCACACTGCTTCGGCGGTCCTGGGTAAGATAGTTAGTTCTAGCTTGCCCTATGTGGAAGAGGACACCATACTTAATACTGTGGTGTAATGAACAAAGTATAGTCCTCCACTGGTCCACGCTGCTTTGCAGTCCTGGGTAAGATAGTTAGTTCTAGCTTGCCCTATGTGGAAGAGGGCATACAAGACAAAGTATAGTTCTCCCCTGGTCCACGCTGCTCCGGCGGTCCTGGGTAAGATAGTTAATTCTAGCTTGCCCTATGAGGAAGAGGACTCAATACCCTACCTGTTGAGCTTGAAACAAAGTCATCACTTGGGCATGCTCTATAGCCAATCACATGACATTAACCTAAGAGAGCATGCAGCGTATTATCCCAATGCAAAGTAAACGATAGACTCGCCCTAGTTCAGTGCTTCAACCAAGTGATGACTTCAATTTGGCTAGTGTGTGAAGTATAAAGTATAGTCCTCCCCTGGTCCACACTGCTTCGGCGGTCCTGGGTAAGATAGTTAATTCTAGCTTGCCCTATGTGGAAGAGGACACCATACTTAATACTGTGGTGTAATGAACAAAGTATAGTCCTCCACTGGTCCACGCTGCTTCGGCGGTCCTGGGTAAGATAGTTAGTTCTAGCTTGCCCTATGTGGAAGAGGGCATACAAGACAAAGTATAGTTCTCCCCTGGTCCACGCTGCTTCGGCGGTCCTGGGTAAGATAGTTAATTCTAGCTTGCCCTATGTGGAAGAGAGCATACATGAACCAAGAACGAAGGTTATGATCGAGGAATGATTCGACAACTAACCGATGGTATGAAATGTGAAGAATTCAAGCAAGCACACAATCAAGTCATCACTTGGGCATGCTCGATAGCCAACCTCATGACATTAACCTAGTAGAGCATGCAAAAACCAATATATATGTAAACGATGCCCCTCCCTAGTTCAGCGCTTCAACCAAGTGATGACTTCAGAATGGCTAAATCAAATCGGTTCAAAACATACCATCGGTACCCTATTGAAACACACAAGTCGATATCAAACCTCATGATTGTGTAGTCCTCCACTGGTCCACGCCGCTTCGGCCGTCCTGGGTAAAATGGAACATTCCAGCTTGCCCTATGTGGAAGAGGGCACATTACTCAATACTGTGGTGTGAAGTATAAAGATCAGTTCTCCCCTGGTCCACGCTGCTTCGGCGGTCCTGGGTAAGATAGTTCATTCTAGCTTGCCCTATGTGGAAGAGGACACTTCATACTTCGTCTCTAAGCGGCGGCTTGACTCCTCCCTACGGGGAACGGGTTTACGCGCACAGCGGCGGCTTACGCACTATGGCAGTCATGGATGCCTTACGTTTCTATGAAAAGTGTGTTCCTCCCCTGGTCCACGCTGCTTCGGCAGTCCTGGGTAAGATAGTTAGTTCTAGCTTGCCCTATGTGGAAGAGGACACGTAGACTTACTGTGGTGTGAAGTATAAAGTTCAGTTCTCCCCTGGTCCACGCCGCTTCGGCCGTCCTGGGTAAAATGGATTCATCCAGCTTGCCCTATGTGGAATGAGGACACTTTATGCTTCGTCTCTAAGCGGCGGCTTGCTCCTCCCTACGGGGAACGGGTATACGCGCACAGCGGCGGCTTACGTTATGGCAGTCATGGATGCCTTACGTTTCCATGAAAAGTGTGTTCCTCCCCTGGTCCACGCTGCTTCGGCAGTCCTGGGTAAGATAGTTAGTTCTAGCTTGCCCTATGTGGAAGAGGACACGTAGACTTACTGTGGTGTGAAGTATAAGGTTCAGTTCTCCCCTGGTCCACGCCGCTTCGGCCGTCCTGGGTAAAATGGATTCATCCAGCTTGCCCTATGTGGAATGAGGACACTTTATGCTTCGTCTCTAAGCGGCGGCTTGCTCCTCCCTACGGGGAACGGGTATACGCGCACAGCGGCGGCTTACGCAAGTTAGTCACCCTCGGCAGTGGATCACTCGGCTCATGGATCGATGAAGACCGCAGCTAACTGCGCGTCATAATGTGAACTGCAGGACACATGAACATTGATAAGTTGAACGCATATTGCACGTCGTGGGAACCTACCATGATGTACAGATGACTGAGCGCTTATATTTGAGAAATGTATCGCATACATTTAACTACGCCGTGACACCCGTCACGAGACGTGCACCATGATGTTAACTAGGGTCGCGACGACCCGCTAGCATTAAAGAACCCGTGGTTTACAATATACTGGCATTGGAATTCGAAGTATTTAGAGCGTCCGTGTTCCCGCGTGAGGCGGAAGTACGAGGAGAAGGCGTGCTTGTGGTGTCTGTGGTGGTGTTTACTGATGTCTAGCTTCAGCTTATTTATTTATTTAAATAGAAGCGAAGATGTCAAAGTAGCGTCGAAGCAGCAGCGGTAGCACAAATGATTCAAGTATGGAAGTTGACCAAAGGAACACAAACAAACTAGCGTATGGGCAATGGAAGGTATCAGTGAGTTAAACCACACGCGGGCTAACAGCCCGTTAACCGAGTCCAACGGTACATATTGGACATTGAAACAAAGTAGTCGCAAGCCAGATGTGACGATAACAACCGCAAGGTACATAAGCCTCAGTTCATGTGTGACAACCCCCTGAATTTAAGCATATTAATAAGGGGAGGAAAAGAAACCAACCGGGATTCCCTGAGTAGCTGCGAGCGAAACGGGAGAAGCTCAGCACGTAGGGGTGGCGGCCAGTCCGTCTATCCGATTCCGTGTACTG
>NW_026689708.1:412500-440000 GCF_943734765.1 Anopheles ziemanni | reverse complement strand
ACTTGATATACACTCTTCGGATGTACTTCGGGTGTCACCTGTTGTCCGAGGCCACTTGCATGGTCGCAAGCGTTGTGATTCAATGGCCCTACCGGGCAAACACTTTGGGTTCGCAAGGACTTGGAGTGCCGGGACGGGTTGGCGGATCCAACACTCTGGGTACCTCCGGGTACTTGGGGTTGGTTGAGGACTTGGTGAACAAACACTTGATATACACTCTTCGGATGTACTTCGGGTGTCACCTGTTGTCCGAGGCCACTTGCATGGTCGCAAGCGTTGTGATTCAATGGCCCTACCGGGCAAACACTTTCGGTTCGTCAAGGACTTGGAGTGCCGGGACGGGTTGGCGGATCCATCACTCTGAGTATGCCGGGTTGATACTTGGGGTTGGTTTGGTTTTGGTGACCCAATACTAGATGTACCATCTCGGTGGTATGTCAGTATCACCTATACTCCAGACCACTTGCATGGTTAGCAAGCGTTGTGATCTAATGGCCCAACCGGGCAAACACTTTGGGTTCGCAAGGACTTAGAGTGCCGGGACGGGTTGGCGGATCCAACACTCTGGGTACCTCCGGGTACTTGGGGTTGGTTGAGGACTTGGTGAACAAACACTTGATATACACTCTTCGGATGTACTTCGGGTATCGCCTGTTGTCCGAGACCACTTGCATGGTTAGCAAGCGTTGTGGTCTAATGGCCCTACCGGGCAAACACTTTGGGTTCGCGAGGACTTAGAGTGCTGGTAGTGGTTGGCGGACCCAACACTCTGGGTACCTCCGGGTACTTGGGGTTGGTTGAGGACTTGGTGAACAAACACTTGTTGTACACTCTCCGGATGTACTTCGGGTGTCACCTGTTGTCCGAGACCACTTGCATGGTTAGCAAGCGTTGTGGTCTAATGGCCCTACCGGGCAAACACTTTATGTTCGCGAGGACTTGGAGTGCTGGTAGTGGTTGGCGGACCCAACACTCTGGGTACCTCCGGGTACTTGGGGTTGGTTGAGAACTTGGTGAAGATACCCCTGTCACCTTGTTCGAGGCCACTTGCATGGTCGCAAGCGTTGTGATACAATGGCCCTACCGGGCAAACACTTTGGGTTCGCAAGGACTTGGAGTGCCGGGACGGGTTGGCGGATCCAACACTCTGGGTACCTCCGGGTACTTGGGGTTGGTTGAGGACTTGGTGAGCAAACACTTGATATACGTTCTTCGGATGTACTTCGGGTGTCACCTGTTGTCCGAGGCCACTTGCATGGTCAACGGTTGAGGTGGTGATGGCGGGTCGGTGCTGTAGGGTGCCGGCCTGTTGGCTGCCTTGGCCGGGTTGGTTGGTTAACACTTGATTGGGCTTGCACCCGAGGGTAATGGCACTTGAAGGTGGGTACTGGCCGGCTGACCTGGTGTGATGGTTGGTTGGTGAACACTTGGCGGTACTTGCACTTGGCTGTGCTTGAACTTGAAGGTGGGATCCGGCTGGCCTAGGCCATTGGTGGTTGGTTGGTGGGTTAGCCCTTAGCTGGGCTGGCTGGCTGGCTGGCCATCGGTGGTGTGGTGTGGTGTGGTGTGTGGAGTCGAGCGTCGCGCGCCGTTGCCTTCTTCGGAGTGTTGTTGGTACGTAAGTGCTTGCAGTGCAAAGAGGTTGGTGATGGAGTGACATTGCCTTCACCATGGAGTTGCGGGTACTTAGGTACTTGCAAGGAGATGGTGGTATGGTGGTGTTGCGTGTGTGGTGTTCGATTAGAAAGATATAATTTCTAAGTCCGGATTAGTGCTGTCAGTGGGGCCGCCGCTAACAGGTCCTGCACGGCCACCGTGGGGCTTGACTTGGCGCTATTCCGGACTTGGGGCGATCACGATGTCCCCGTGCGGGACTTAGAAGATGGAAGAACACAAGTACCCTTATCCCATGACTTGTGAGCGATTGGCATACGTTACCACATGAAGAGAAAAATTGGCTAAGTCCCGGATCCATATTATTTGAACAGAAAAATCGGCTAAGTCCCGGATCCATATTTATGAAGGGAAAAATCGGCTAAGTCCCGGATCCATATTATATGAAGAGAAAAATCGGCTAAGTCCCGGATCCATATTATATGAAGAGAAAAATCGGCTAAGTCCAGGATCCATATATAATAACCTAATAATCGGATAAGTCCAGGATCCATATTATATGAAGAGAAAAATCGGCTAAGTCCAGGATCCATATATAATAACCTTATAATCGGCTAAGTCCAGGATCCATATTATATGATGAGAAAAATCGGCTAAGTCCGAGATTGGGTCTGTCAGAAATACACTATCAAGTTACCACACAATCAAGCAAGATGGCCATATGATGGATCCATATGATATGAAGAGAAAAATCGGCTAAGTCCGAGATTGGGTCGGTCGGAAATACACTATCAAGTTACCACACAAGCAAGCAAGATGGCCTAGTGATGGATCCATATAATATGAAGAGAAAAATCGGCTAAGTCCCAGATTGGGTCTGTCTGAAATACACTTCCAAGTTACCACACAAGCAAGCAAGATGGCCTAGTGATGGATCCATATGATATGAAGAGAAAAATCGGCTAAGTCCGAGATTGGGTCTGTCAGAAATACACTATCAAGTTACCACACAAGCAAGCAAGATGGCCTAAGGATGGATCCATATGATATGAAGAGAAAAATCGGCTAAGTCCGAGATTGGGTCTGTCAGAAATACACTATCAAGTTACCACACAAGCAAGCAACATGGCCTAGTGATGGATCCATATAATATGAAGAGAAAAATCGGCTAAGTCCGAGATTGGGTCTGTCAGAAATACACTTCCAAGTTACCACACAAGCAAGCAAGATGGCCTAGTGATGGATCCATATGATATGAAGAGAAAAATCGGCTAAGTCCGAGATTGGGTCTGTCAGACATACACTATCAAGTTACCACACAAGCAAGCAAGATGGCCTAGTGATGGATCCATATAATATGAAGAGAAAAATCGGCTAAGTCCGAGATTGGGTCTGTCAGAAATACACTTCCAAGTTACCACACAAGCAAGCAAGATGGCCTAGTGATGGATCCATATAATATGAAGAGAAAAATCGGCTAAGTCCCAGATTGGGTCTGTCTGAAATACACTTCCAAGTTACCACACAAGCAAGCAAGATGGCCTAGTGATGGATCCATATGATATGAAGAGAAAAATCGGCTAAGTCCGAGATTGGGTCTGTCAGAAATACACTATCAAGTTACCACACAAGCAAGCAAGATGGCCTAAGGATGGATCCATATGATATGAAGAGAAAAATCGGCTAAGTCCAAGATTGGGTCTGTCAGACATACACTTTCAAGTTACCACACAAGCAAGCAAGATGGCCTAGTGATGGATTCATATAATATGAAGAGAAAAATCGGCTAAGTCCCAGATTGGGTCTGTCGGAAATACACTATCAAGTTACCACATGAGCAAGCAAGTTACCACATGAAGAGAAAGCCGGCAAAGTCCGGGAATGTTACCACATGAACTGTAAAATGGGCAAAAACCTACCTTCACAGGGAACGTGAATAACTAAGGCTGTAGACATCGGATCGACAAGCCAAAGACTGATATGGAAAGGAAATGAGTAGTACTAGCTTTCCTGAGAGTTGCAGAGCTTAGACTGCATATGAACGGAAGTTATTAAGCGTCAAAGTCAGAAAAGTTGCCCGATGGAACACAAGTTCCAACTTAGAGCATGAATACCGCCTAGACGGTAAGAGGTACGGCCAGGCTGAGGAATAAGAAAATGTTGGCCAACATGTTCCCTAACTATCCCCCGAAGACCGCAAAGCAATCCAACATCAACCAAGAAAGTTATAGCCCGATCAAGGAAACACCTACTTTGCACCGATATTGCACCAAATACATGTACCAAGCACCTTCGGTTGCATACCTGCAGGGGTTTACCATAGTAGGCCATGGAAGACCGATATACCGAACATAATCACTTTCTATCTCCTCGGGTGTTTGAGATAGCGCTTTGCGGTACAGGAACGAAAGTTAGACTTTATCTTGGTGCATCTTTTTGCCCAAGATCACAAGACCCTATCTACCAAGGCAAGAAAGTTGTGTGGGGACAAAATGTCCAAAAGTGCCCAAAGTGGCACACTTGAACCATATATTCGAGAAAAACACAAGTGTGGGCCCGAGCTAGCAAGTTGAAATGTTCTGACCGTCAGTAGCCCTAGTTGAGGTGCACTTATCATTATATGAGGCCAACGTGCCAGCTAGTCTCTAAAGGGGCGATATGGGTGTTCCAAGGTTTGTACCCAATTGAGGAAAAAACAGGGTAAGGTACGGTGTACCGCGAATAACTCGGGCTATAGATGTCCGATCGATGAGTTTGGCATATGTATGGAAAGGTCTCGACGAGACCTAACTACCCTGAAAGTATGAAGGCAAAGACTTGAATGACCGGGAAGTTATTAAGTGCACAAGTGGTAAAGTTGCACCAAAGTCCATGTTACCCGAAGTGGTACATGAACACCCAATATTCGACCAAAACACAAGTTTAGAGACGAGCTAGCGAGCTACATTGTTCAGACCGTCAGTAGCCCGCATCAAGACACGCATTTCATTATATTGAGCCTAGCCGCTAGCTCGACTCGAAGTCGGTCATATGGTTGGTTGATGGTTTGGACCGACCACGTGGTGTACCAAGGTGATGTACCTTTCATGAATTAAAACTCTGGCTGTATGGCACTGAGCGACAAGCTAAGGTGTGATTTGGAATAGTCTTGAGTGGGACTATTTAGGAAAAATGCGAACAAAAAATCACAAAGTCCTTGGGCGAAGCTATTAGCGAAACATAGAGCAAATTGGTACCAAAAACTATGGAAATGGGACTTGAGTCAAAAATAACCGCAAGTTGGAGAAGAGATAGCAAGCTTGCGTAGAACAATTATATTTGGTGCATGGTATCACCAACAAAAAAGTATATGGGGCCAAGGTGCTGGCTGGCCTCCAAAGTGGAGATATGGGCGATCCAAAGTTTGTACCCAAGTACGAACAAGTATGGAAAAAACAGGGTAAGGTACCAAGTACCATTAATAACTTCGGCTGTAGATGGCCGAGCGAGGCAAACGGCTCACCGTTGGAAAGGTCTTGGGGAGACCTATCTACCCTGAAAGTTTCATGAGGCTGAGTTGAAAGACCACGGAGATATTAGGTGATGATGGTCCAATTCGGGGACCAAGTCGCAGGAAATGGCGCTTGACCAAAATCACCCTTGGAAGGTGAATACCGGCTTACCGGTAAGAGATAGCGACTTGGCGTAGAATATTCATAAGTTGGGCGTGTAGAGACGCAACTTTTATTATATGGGGCCAACCCGGTCAGGGTGCTCCAAGTCGGTCGTTTGGTTGGTTTATGGTTTGGGCCGACCACATGGTGTACCAAGTTGAGGTATCTTTCATGAATCATAACTCGGTCAGTTTGCCACCGAGCGACAAGTTGCGGTGTGTTTTGGAATGGTCTTGAGTGGGACTATCAAGCAAAAATACAAACAGAATATCAGCTTGTCCATGGCCGAAGCTATTAGTGAAACATATAGCAAAATGGGTCCGAAAACGAATGAAATGGGACTTGGACCAAGAATAACGGCAAGTTAGAGAAGAGATAGCAAGTTGGCGTAGAACAATTATATTTAGTGCATGGTATGACCAAGAAAAAAGTATATGGGGCAAAGGTGCTGGCTGGCCTCCAAAGTGGAGATATGGGCGATACAAAGTTTGTACCCAAGTACGAACAAGTATGGAAAAAACAGGGTAAGGTACCAAGTACCATTAATAACTTCGGCTGTAGATGGCCGAGCGAGGCAAACGGCTCACCGTTGGAAAGGTCTTGGGGAGACCTATCTACCCTGAAAGTTTCATGAGGCTGAGTTGAAAGACCACGGAGATATTAGGTGATGATGGTCCAATTCGGGGACCAAGTCGCAGGAAATGGCACTTGACCAAAATCACCCTTGGAAGGTGAATACCGGCTTACCGGTAAGAGATAGCGACTTGGCGTAGAATATTCATAAGTTGGGCGTGTAGAGACGCAACTTTTATTATATGGGGCCAACCCGGTCAGGGTGCTCCAAGTCGGTCGTTTGGTTGGTTTATGGTTTGGGCCGACCACGTGGTGTACCAAGTTGAGGTATCTTTCATGAATTATAACTTGGTCAGTTTGCCACCGAGCGACAAGCTGCGGTGTGTTTTGGAATGGTCTTGAGTAGGACTATCAAGGAAAAATACCAATCGAAAATCAGCTTGTCCATGGCCGAAGCTATTAGTGAAACATATAGCAAAATGGGTCCAAAAACGAATGAAATGGGAATTGGACCAAGAATAACGGCAAGTTGGAGAAGAGATAGCAAGTTGGCGTAGAACAATTATATTTGGTGCATGGCATGACCAACAAAAAAGTATATGGGGCCAAGGTGCTAGCTGGCCTCCAAAGTGGAGATATGGGCGATCCAAAGTTTGTACCCAAGTACGAACAAGTATGGAAAAAACAGGGTAAGGTACCAAGTACCATTAATAACTTCGGCTGTAGATGGCCGAGCGAGGCAAACGGCTCACCGTTGGAAAGGTCTTGGGGAGACCTATCTACCCTGAAAGTTTTATGAGGCTGAGTTGAAAGACCACGGAGATATTAGGTGATGATGGTCCAATTCGGGGACCAAGTCGCAGGAAATGGCACTTGACCAAAATCACCCTTGGAAGGTGAATACCGGCTTACCGGTAAGAGATAGCGACTTGGCGTAGAATATTCATAAGTTGGGCGTGTCGAGACGCAACTTTCATTATATGGGGGCAACCCGGTCAGGGTGCTCCAAGTCGGTCGTTTGGTCGGTATATGGTTTGGGCCGACCACATGGTGTACCAAGTTGAGGTATCTTTCATGAATCATAACTCGGTCAGTTTGCCACCGAGCGACAAGTTGCGGTGTGTTTTGGAATGGTCTTGAGTGGGACTATCAAGCAAAAATACAAACAGAATATCAGCTTGTCCATGGCCGAAGCTATTAGTGAAACATATAGCAAAATGGGTCCGAAAACGAATGAAATGGGACTTGGACCAAGAATAACGGCAAGTTAGAGAAGAGATAGCAAGTTGGCGTAGAACAATTATATTTAGTGCATGGTATGACCAAGAAAAAAGTATATGGGGCAAAGGTGCTGGCTGGCCTCCAAAGTGGAGATATGGGCGATACAAAGTTTGTACCCAAGTATGGCAAAAACTGGTAGAGGTACCTTTCATGAATTACTGCTCAGGCTGTATGGCACTTAGCGGGACGCTTGGCTCTGGTATGGAATAGTCTTGAGTGGGACTATCAAGGAAAAATACGAACAAAAAATCACCATGTCCACGGACGAAGGTATTAGCGAAACTTAGAGCGAAATTGCGACCAAGTCGCTGGAAATGGCCCTTGGACCAAGTATACCGTCAAGGCGGTACGAGATAGCGAGTTGACGTAGAACATTTATAAGTTTGCCTACAAGAGACAAAAGTTTAGTTATATGGGGCCAACCCGCTCAGGGTTGTCCAAGTCGGTCATATGGCTGATCGAAATTTTGACCAAGTACTGAGAAAACAGGGTAAGGTACCGTGTACCTCGAATAACTTCGGCTGTAGATGTCCGAGCGAGGCGAACGGCATAGCGTTGGAAAGGTCTTGAGGTGCTCTAGGCACCCTGAAAGTATGAGAAAGCTATCTGGAAAACTTGTGGAGATATTAGAGAAACATAGGGCCCAAAAGATACCAAGTCGCAGGAAATGGGCCCTCCATGAACACCCTAAAATCCCAATTACGGCTAAGTTGCAGGCCAGCTAGCGAAGTGAAATGTTCTAGGCATAACTAGAACACGTTAAGGCGCAACTTTTTGAATAAGAACTTTTTTCGATATCTGGTCCCCAAAGGGGGGATATGGGCGATCCAAGGATTTTTCCAAGTTTCGGTACTTTTTACGGTATCGCTCATAGCTCCGGCTGTAAGCAAGCAAATGACAATTTAAGACATGATTTGGAAAGGTATTGAGTAGTACTAACTTACGTTAGAACACAGCGAAGCGCTATCGGTTCATGGCAAGGCCGATATAAACAGTCAAAGATGAAAAATGTTGATAAAATGAACAAAAATTACCTTGGTACGCGAATAGCGGCCAGGGATGAAGAGGTACGAAGTTGGTGTAGAACAATTATATTTAGGGCTTGGTACGCTCTAAAAGTTTGCTGAAGACCGCAAAGCGCTCAGACCCATAGAAAGTGGCCATTTGGGCCGAACAGTGCATGCAAAGAGGTGAAAATGCAAAAATTGCACTTTGGGGGGCGATTTGCGGGGGGAAGGAGGGGTCGGAGGGCAAAATGTCCCTTGACCAAAAAGTTTTATCTCGTCGAGATCTACAACATTGCCGAAGACCGCAAAGCGCTAGCTCGCAATCGAAAAATCGAGAATTTGAAAATTTTCTAAGTCTTGGGCTCCCTAAGGAAAAGTTTCAAAAATCACGTTTGTCCCCTATTTTGAAGGGGAAGGAGTCGGTTCCGGGGCATGGTGTCTTCGGCAAAAAGTCTTATCTTTTTGCGTACTTTCGACTAGTTCAATAAAAATTTTTGACCCAAAATTTGTTCGGCGGACCCCTAGGTCGAAAAACCCGAAAAAAGTCGAAAAAAGTCGAAAATGTCGAAAAATGAGAAAACCTCATATTCGGACTCTACACGAGCCCCAGATATTGAAAAGTGAAATCCGCGGTCGATTTGGAACAAAAAATTTACCTAGGCAAAGTTGTATGGAGGTAGGGACCCCTGAGAAAAAAGTTTGGTCCCGAGGCTCCTTGGACCACCAAGTCCCTAGGTCGGACCAAAATCGGAAAAAATCCGACCAAAGTCGAAAGTGTCGAAAATTTTAAAAAACCCCTTTTGGGGCCCTATGGCCTCCCTAGATAATGAAAAGTGAGGTCCGCGGCCGATCCGGAAGAAAAACTTGACCTAGGCAAACTTGTATGACGGTGGGGACCCAAAAAAATTTCAATGAGTGTAGTTTAGACAGGCCGGAAAATGTATCGGTGGTCCGTATCAAGGGACGTCTTTTAGTTCCATGGGGTGGTGGTCGTCGAACAAAGTCGCCTAGGTCGACCACCAGAAAGACCAGTCGTGTTGTAATGGATGTTTTGACCACTTTACTAGGGAAACCTAGTAGGTCGAAGCAAATTTGGGGTTCGAGATGAGTTGGTGAAAGTTGGTCCAACCTAGGTGTGCTTGGTGGAGGTTGACCATGAAAGTAGAGCATGATGGGAATGACCATAACTTTGGTTCTAGATGTCGGATCGGTACACTTTCGGCAGTTTTGGAAAGGTGAAGGCCTGCTCTAGCTATGTTTCCTACCAAGCTGAGCGCCTACTAGTGACCCGGAGGAGGTATTAAGGGTCAAAGGCAAAAAGGGGTACCCTAAAGTGCGTGTGACCAAGAAAATGGGAAAAACGGTATCGCCTATAGCTCAGGCTGTATGGCTCGGATCGGAAAGCTTGGATATGCGTTGGAAAGGTCTTGACGAGCGCTAGCTATGTGTCCTACCAAGCGAAGCGCTAGGTGTTGAGCAAGTCGGTCATATTAGAGGGCAAAGGTGAAAAATGGTGGTTTAGAGGCGAAAATTCACCTTATGATCGAAAATAGCGGGCGAACGATAAGAGCTACGAACACGGCGTAGAACAATCATAAGTACGTTACCACAAGACCTAACTTTGGCCAATATAGAGCGAGAAGATCGGAGGTACCCATCAGGGTGATATGGCTGGTTCAAAGTTGGACCAAAACGAGACTTGAGAAATGGATTGAAACACGGTATCGCGAATAACTCAGGCTGTATGGAACGGATCGACAAGCTTAGATCAGTGTTGGAAAGGTCGAACCGAGCGCTAACTATAATCCCAAACAACCGAAGCGCTAAGTGTTGAGCAAAACTGAGTTATTAAGCGACAAAGTGGAAAAATAATACCAAAATGGCCAAAAATCACACAAGACCAAGAATACCGAGCAAGCGGTAAGAGATAGCGGGTTGACGTAGAATACTTATAAGTTGGCCTCTACGAGACCTAAAAGTCGTCCATAGACAGCGAGAAGATCGGACCACTCTGGAAGGGTGATACGAGTGGTCAAAAATTAGCAAAAATGAAACATGGCTAAAATGGATTTGAATTGTGCACCATGTAGCTCCGGCTGTATGGCATGGATTGTAGAGCTAGGATATGTTTTGGAAAGGTAACACCCAGCGCTAGATACGACTAGAAGAAAGCAAAGCGCTAACTAGCATGATTTGGAAGTTATTAAGCGTCAAAGTCGAAAAATGTTACCAAAATTGAAACTCGAGTACATTGGGCCAAAAAGTACAAGTTGTGAAATTTGGACTTACGAGTAAAATACCGAGCAGGCGGTAAGAGATAGAGACTTGGTGTAGAACAATTATAAGTTGGGCATGTTATAACCTATATTTGGCCCGAACATAGTCTCGAGATCGGTGGTACCTAAAAGGGTGGTACAGGTGTTAGATGGTTTTCCCAGAGCATAAGCTCCACATGATATGGAAAACGGGAAACATCATAACTTCGGCTGTATGGCATGGAATGGAACGAACAAGGTATCGATGGAAAGAGAAAAGGTAGCGCTAACTATAATTCCTACCAAGCAAAGCGCTAGCATGTGACCGTTTGGGTGTTATTGTGAGTCAAAGTCAGAAATTGTTACCACGAGAGGCGAAAATCCGACTAAGTCCAAAAATACCGGGCTGGCGGTAAGAGATACGGCTTGGCCGTAGAACATTTATAAGTTGGCCAAGACAAGACCTAAGTTTCGTCCATAGACGACAAGAAGATCGAAGATACCTGAAGGTGAGATATGGGCGTCCCAAAGTGGGCCTTTGGAAAAGTGACAAACTTCCCTTATAACAGCATACACCAAATATCTCTGGCTCTATGGCACCGAATAAGAAGTTGAGCTCAGCGATAGAAAGGTGATAGTCAGCGCTAAATATCATACGAACAGAGTGAAGCGCTAAAGGGAAAGGATCTTGGTGATATAAGGTGACAAAGTCGAGAAAAGTTGCCTCAAAATCATGAAAAATGTGAAAAAATGGCTAAGTCCCGGGTGCCTTAAGGGCAGGTTAATCGAATGTACCGAGCTGGCGGTACGAGATAGAGACTTGGTGTAGAACAATTATATGTTTGGCATGGAAAGACCTACATTCGGTCAATACAAAGTGAGAAGATCAAAGATACCCGCAAGGGTGATATTGGTGTCCAAAGGAAAAAAGCACTAAGTCAAGAAGTCAGTATGCGATGAAACACGGACCAAGAGTACCAAGCAATTGGTGCAAGTTAGAGCCTTAATGGTTCAAGATAGAGACTTGGTGTAGAACAATTATAAGTTTGGCATAGCAAGACCTACATTTGGTCAATACATGGTGCGAAGATCAAAGATACCCGTAAGGGTGATATTGGTGTCCAAAGGTAAAAAACACTAAGTCTTGGGTAACTTATATGAAGAAAAAGGACCCTGATGGGTCATATGGAATTGATCGAAAAATCGGCTAAGTCCCAAAATGGGGATGTCAGAACTACACTCAAATGTTACCACACCAAGCAAGGCAAACTTATATGAAGCAAAGGACCCTGATGGGTCATATGGTATTTTACGAAAAATCGGCTAAGTCCCAAAATGGGGATGTCAGAACTACACTCAAATGTTACCACACCAAGCAAGGCAAACTTATATGAAGCAAAGGACCCTGATGGGTCATATGGTATTTTACGAAAAATCGGCTAAGTCCCAAAATGGGGATGTCTGAACTACACTCAAATGTTACCACATCAAGCAAGGCAAACTTATATGAAGGCAAGGACCCTGATGGGTCATATGGTATTTTACGAAAAATCGGCTAAGTCCCAAAATGATGATGTCAGAACTACACTCATATGTTACCACACCAAGCAAGGCAAACTTATATGAAGGCAAGGACCCTGATGGGTCATATGGTATTGATCGAAAAATCGGCTAAGTCCCAAAATGGGGATGTCAGAACTACACTCAAATGTTACCACACCAAGCAAGGCAAACTTATATGAAGGCAAGGACCCTGATGGGTCATATGGTATTTTACGAAAAATCGGCTAAGTCCCAAAATGGGGATGTCAGAACTACACTCAAATGTTACCACACCAAGCAAGGCAAACTTATATGAAGCAAAGGACCCTGATGGGTCATATGGTATTTTACGAAAAATCGGCTAAGTCCCAAAATGGGGATGTCAGAACTACACTCAAATGTTACCACACCAAGCAAGGCAAACTTATATGAAGCAAAGGACCCTGATGGGTCATATGGTATTTTACGAAAAATCGGCTAAGTCCCAAAATGGGGATGTCAGAACTACACTCAAATGTTACCACACCAAGCAAGGCAAACTTATATGAAGGAAAGGACCCTGATGGGTCATATGGTATTTTACGAAAAATCGGCTAAGTCCCAAAATGATGATGTCAGAACTACACTCATGTGTTACCACACCAAGCAAGGCAAACTTATATGAAGCAAAGGACCCTGATGGGTCATATGGTATTTTACGAAAAATCGGCTAAGTCCCAAAATGATGATGTCAGAACTACACTCAAATGTTACCACACCAAGCAAGGCAAACTTATATGAAGGCAAGGACCCTGATGGGTCATATGGTATTTTACGAAAAATCGGCTAAGTCCCAAAATGGGGATGTCTGAACTACACTCAAATGTTACCACATCAAGCAAGGCAAACTTATATGAAGGAAAGGACCCTGATGGGTCATATGGTATTTTACGAAAAATCGGCTAAGTCCCAAAATGATGATGTCAGAACTACACTCAAAGGTTACCACACCAAGCAAGGCAAACTTATATGAAGCAAAGGACCCTGATGGGTCATATGGTATGGATCGAAAAATCGGCTAAGTCCCAAAATGGGGATGTCAGAACTACACTCAAATGTTACCACACCAAGCAAGGCAAACTTATATGAAGCAAAGGACCCTGATGGGTCATATGGTATTTTACGAAAAATCGGCTAAGTCCCAAAATGGGGATGTCAGAACTACACTCAAATGTTACCACACCAAGCAAGGCAAACTTATATGAAGGAAAGGACCCTGATGGGTCATATGGTATTTTACGAAAAATCGGCTAAGTCCCAAAATGGGGATGTCAGAACTACACTCAAATGTTACCACACCAAGCAAGGCAAACTTATATGAAGGAAAGGACCCTGATGGGTCATATGGTATTTTACGAAAAATCGGCTAAGTCCCAAAATGGGGATGTCAGAACTACACTAAAAAGTTACCACACCAAGCAAGGCAAACTTATATGAAGCAAAGGACCCATATGGGTCATATGGTATTTTACGAAAAATCGGCTAAGTCCCAAAATGGGGATGTCAGAACTACACTCAAATGTTACCACACCAAGCAAGGCAAACTTATATGAAGGAAAGGACCCTGATGGGTCATATGGTATTTTACGAAAAATCGGCTAAGTCCCAAAATGGGGATGTCAGAACTACACTCAAATGTTACCACACCAAGCAAGGCAAACTTATATGAAGGAAAGGACCCTGATGGGTCATATGGTATTTTACGAAAAATCGGCTAAGTCCCAAAATGGGGATGTCAGAACTACACTCAAATGTTACCACACCAAGCAAGGCAAACTTATATGAAGGAAAGGACCCTGATGGGTCATATGGTATTTTACGAAAAATCGGCTAAGTCCCAAAATGGGGATGTCAGAACTACACTCAAATGTTACCACACCAAGCAAGGCAAACTTATATGAAGGAAAGGACCCTGATGGGTCATATGGTATGGATCGAAAAATCGGCTAAGTCCCAAAATGGGGATGTCAGAACTACACTCAAATGTTACCACACCAAGCAAGGCAAACTTATATGAAGGCAAGGACCCTGATGGGTCATATGGTATTTTACGAAAAATCGGCTAAGTCCCAAAATGGGGATGTCAGAACTACACTCAAATGTTACCACACCAAGCAAGGCAAACTTATATGAAGCAAAGGACCCTGATGGGTCATATGGTATTGATTGAAAAATCGGCTAAGTCCCAAAATGGGGATGTCAGAACTACACTCAAATGTTACCACACCAAGCAAGGCAAACTTATATGAAGCAAAGGACCCATATGGGTCATATGGTATTTTACGAAAAATCGGCTAAGTCCCAAAATGGGGATGTCAGAACTACACTCATGTGTTACCACACCAAGCAAGGCAAACTTATATGAAGCAAAGGACCCTGATGGGTCATATGGTATTTTACGAAAAATCGGCTAAGTCCCAAAATGAGGATGTCAGAACTACACTAAAAAGTTACCACACCAAGCAAGGCAAAGTACCTAGGTGAACCCTAGGAAGAAACACGGACCAAGTCAGATGGCCTAAGTCAATAGAACAAGTGACCTAGGCAAAGTTGTATGGCGCTGAGGACCCTGAAAAATCTGGTTAGTGTAGTTTAGACAGGGTAGGTTTTTGGGTCGGCCGAACCCCCTTATTTTGGGTTTTGGCCTCATCAAGAAGCTACACCTAGGCAAACTGCCTAGGGTGAAAGTGCGAAGACCAATCGAATAGTAAGACAAGTTTTGACCGATCGCCCTAGGCAAGCTTGTATGAAGAAAGGGACCCTAAGGGTCATATGGAAATACATGAAAAATCGGCTAAGTCCCAAAATTGGGATGTCAGAACTACACTAAAAAGTTACCACATCAAGCAAGGCAAACTACCTAGGTGAACCCTAGCAAGAAACACGGACCAAGTCAGATGGCCTAAGTCAAGAGTGCAAGTGACCTAGGCAAAGTTGTATGACGGTGAGGACCCTGAAAAATCTGGTTAGTGTAGTTTAGACAGGGGAGGTTTTTGGGTCGGCTGAACCTCCTTATTTTGGGTTTTGACCTCCTCAAGAAGCTACACCTAGGCAAACTGCCTAGGGTGAAAGTGCGAAGACCAATCGAATAGTAAGACAAGTTTTGACCGATCGCCCTAGGCAAGCTTGTATGAAGAAAGGGACCCTATGGGTCATATGGAAATACATGAAAAATCGGCTAAGTCCCAAAATTGGGATGTCAGAACTACACTAAAAAGTTACCACATCAAGCAAGGCAAACTACCTAGGTGAACCCTAGCAAGAAACACGGACCAAGTCAGATGGCCTAAGTCAAGAGTGCAAGTGACCTAGGCAAAGTTGTATGACGGTGAGGACCCTGAAAAATCTGGTTAGTGTAGTTTAGACAGGGGAGGTTTTTGGGTCGGCTGAACCTCCTTATTTTGGGTTTTGACCTCCTCAAGAAGCTACACCTAGGCAAACTGCCTAGGGTGAAAGTGCGAAGACCAATCGAATAGTAAGACAAGTTTTGACCGATCGCCCTAGGCAAGCTTGTATGAAGAAAGGGACCCTATGGGTCATATGGAAATACATGAAAAATCGGCTAAGTCCCAAAATTGGGATGTCTGAACTACACTAAAAAGTTACCACAGCAAGCAAGGCAAAGTACCTAGGTGAACCCTAGGAAGAAACACGGACCAAGTCAGATGGCCTAAGTCAAGAGTACAAGTGACCTAGGCAAAGTTGTATGGCGCTGAGGACCCTGAAAAATCGGGTTAGTGTAGTTCAGACAGGGGAGGTTTCTGGGTCGGCTGAACCTCCTTATTTCGGGTTTTGGCCTCCTCAAGAAGACAGACCTAGGCAAACTGCCTAGGGTGAAAGTGCGAAGACCAATCGAATAGTAAGACAAGTTTTGACCGATCGCCCTAGGCAAGCTTGTATGAAGAAAGGGACCCTATGGGTCATATGGAAATACATGAAAAATCGGCTAAGTCCCAAAATTGGGATGTCTGAACTACACTAAAAAGTTACCACATCAAGCAAGGCAAAGTACCTAGGTGAACCCTAAGAAGAAACACGGACCAAGTCAGATGGCCTAAGTCAAGAGTACAAGTGACCTAGGCAAAGTTGTATGGCGCTGAGGACCCTGAAAAATCGGGTTAGTGTAGTTCAGACAGGGGAGGTTTTTGGGTCGGCTGAACCTCCTTATTTTGGGTTTTGACCTCCTCAAGAAGCTACACCTAGGCAAACTGCCTAGGGTGAAAGTGCGAAGACCAATCGAATAGTAAGACAAGTTTTGACCGATCGCCCTAGGCAAGCTTGTATGAAGAAAGGGACCCTATGGGTCATATGGAAAATCCATGAAAAATCGGCTAAGTCCCAAAATTGGGATGTCTGAACTACACAAAAAAGTTACCACATCAAGCAAGGCAAAGTACCTAGGTGAACCCTAAGAAGAAACACGGACCAAGTCAGATGGCCTAAGTCAAGAGTACATGTGACCTAGGCAAAGTTGTATGGCGCTGAGGACCCTGAAAAATCGGGTTAGTGTAGTTCAGACAGGGGAGGTTTTTGGGTCGGCTGAACCTCCTTATTTTGGGTTTTGACCTCCTCAAGAAGCTACACCTAGGCAAACTGCCTAGGGTGAAAGTGCGAAGACCAATCGAATAGTAAGACAAGTTTTGACCGATCGCCCTAGGCAAGCTTGTATGAAGAAAGGGACCCTTAGGGTCATATGGAAATTCATGAAAAATCGGCTAAGTCCCAAAATTGGGATGTCAGAACTACACTATAAAGTTACCACATCAAGCAAGGCAAAGTACCTAGGTGAACCCTAGGAAGAAACACGGACCAAGTCAGATGGCCTAAGTCAAGAGTATAAGTGACCTAGGCAAAGTTGTATGGCGCTGAGGACCCTGAAAAATCGGGTTAGTGTAGTTAAGACAGGGGAGGTTTCAGGGTCGGCTGGACCTCCTTATTTCGGGTTTTGGCCTCCTCAAGAAGACAGACCTAGGCGAATTGCCTAGGGTGAAACTGCGAAGACCAATCGAATAGTAAGACAAGTTTTGACCGATCGCCCTAGGCAAGCTTGTATGAAGAAAGGGACCCTTAGGGTCATATGGAAATTCATGAAAAATCGGCTAAGTCCCAAAATTGGGATGTCAGAACTACACTAAAAAGTTACCACATCAAGCAAGGCAAAGTACCTAGGTGAACCCTAGGAAGAAACACGGACCAAGTCAGATGGCCTAAGTCAAGAGTGCAAGTGACCTAGGCAAAGTTGTATGGCGCTGAGGACCCTGAAAAATCGGGTTAGTGTAGTTAAGACAGGGGAGGTTTCAGGGTCGGCCAGACCTCCTTATTTCGGGTTTTGGCCTCCTCAAGAAGACAGACCTAGGCGAATTGCCTAGGGTGAAACTGCGAAGACCAATCGAATAGTAAGACAAGTTTTGACCGATCGCCCTAGGCAAGCTTGTATGAAGAAAGGGACCCTATGGGTCATATGGAAATTCATGAAAAATCGGCTAAGTCCCAAAATTGGGATGTCAGAACTACACTAAAAAGTTACCACATCAAGCAAGGCAAAGTACCTAGGTGAACCCTAGGAAGAAACACGGACCAAGTCAGATGGCCTAAGTCAAGAGTATAAGTGACCTAGGCAAAGTTGTATGGCGCTGAGGACCCTGAAAAATCGGGTTAGTGTAGTTAAGACAGGGGAGGTTTCAGGGTCGGCCAGACCTCCTTATTTCGGGTTTTGGCCTCCTCAAGAAGACAGACCTAGGCGAATTGCCTAGGGTGAAACTGCGAAGACCAATCGAATAGTAAGACAAGTTTTGACCGATCGCCCTAGGCAAGCTTGTATGAAGAAAGGGACCCTATGGGTCATATGGAAATTCATGAAAAATCGGCTAAGTCCCAAAATTGGGATGTCAGAACTACACTATAAAGTTACCACATTAGCAAGGCAGACTTGTATGAAGAACGGGACCCAGGTGAAAGTAGCAAATATCCCAAACCGAACATGTATATTATACACACAAGAGTACGAACATAAAGGAACACGGACCAAGCGTGCCGAGAGAATCGGTACTATAGAGCCCTCGTGGTTCTACACAAAGACTTTATGTTAGGGGTTCAAGCCCCATAGTACTCAAACGGTGACAGTAGCAAATATCCCAAACCGAACATGAATATTATACACACAAGAGTACGAACATAAAGGAACACGGACCAAGCGTGCCGAGAGAATCGGTACTATAGAGCCCTCGTGGTTCTACACAAAGACTTTATGTTAGGGGTTCAAGCCCCATAGTACTCAAACGGTGACAGTAGCAAATATCCAAAAACGAACTGGAATTTACATTCTGTTGGTCATGCGGTCGTCCAAAGGGGTCTAGTATCCTGGGATGACAAGCATCACGGGCACAGTCTCGTATCAAAACAGTCGAAGAGGCCCGCGAAAGCTTGCTTTCCATGGCTATGCGATGCACAAATTGAGTTTCTCCGTAGTTATACACAGCGCACAGGTGAAAGTAGCAAATATCCCAAATCGAACATGAATTTTATACACACAAGAGTACAAACATAAAGGAACACGGACCAAGCGTACCGAGAGAATCGGTACTAGAGCCCTTGTGGTTCTACATTGAGAGCCCTCGTGGTTCTACATAGATACTTTATGTTAGGGGTTCCAACCCCATAGTACTAGAACGGTGGAAGTAGCAAATAAACCGAACGTGGAATTTACTTTCTGATGGTCATGCGGTCGTCCAAAGGGGTCTAGTATCCTGGGATGACAAGCATCACGGGCACAGCTCGTATCAAAACAGTCGAAGAGGCCCGCGAAAGCTTGCTTTCCATGGCTATGCGATGCACAAATTGAGTTTACTCACCGTAGTATAAAACGAACGAACCGAACCTATCCGAGTAGGGATAATGGGCGCAGTAACATACTTCTGTGACCCAGCGAGAGTTGAACGAGGTGACATGAACTGTCAGTGGCTTATATCAGATGGGATACATACATGAGATTGCTTTCAAATCTACACTCGAAAACCTAACCAAGTAAAAGCGAACGTGGGGAGGATTCGAAACTGGTAACGAAATCTTAAGCTGGAAAGAGTCATCACTATGGATACATATTATGCGAAACCAATCAAGTGCTCATTACTGATCCAAAACCGAAGAGCACTAGTGAACACCTTAATCTCACCCTAGTTCACATCCAAGTGATCGACCACGTGTGTGAAGCAAAGACCAATCGAATTCCTCAATGGACCGAACACTATGAACAAATGGCCAAAAACGTTATAACTATCCAAACATACTACTATCTAGCGAAAGTCATCACGATGGAACCATACCATGATCTTTAACCTATAGCGCTCACCATATTCCTACCCAGAGTGCAAGTGAACAGATTGCCCACCCTTACCCAGTTCACAACCACGTGATCGACTAACATACCGAGGTTACCACAAGTCAAAGTTATACGTTTACAAGCGCAAGACCAATCGAAAACCCCGAAAGCAATCTCGACCCAAAATGTATTATCCGTGAGTGTAGTCGAGTCTCGTACTCGTCATCTGTAATCGTCGGATAGAATATCCAGTACACGGTTGTCTTTCCAAATGAAATCTACATACAGAACTCGCTCTTGGCAAATGGGTGGCAATGGCGCAATCAGGAGCGAGTTCCCGTCCGGGTGCCAAGTGATTGGCAAATGTCTGGGGGAAAGCAACCATATATTGATTTGTCTGTTAGTGTACTGGGTGTTTGAGGTATGTAGTATCCACGCTTGGTTGGGTGTGTCAGAGGACCATGGATGCGTTCACAACCCCAATTGGGGTACATCGGGAATGATTTTGTGGAACCGATGTGCCCGGCACACACTAAGTTTTGTTGCAAGTTAATAGTGTGCCATGTCCGGGGGGGTTGTGATTAAACTCTGGTGAATTGCGTACTGTGGTGATTGGGGTATGAAAGCCCCGCAGTTGCAATGATCGGACGCGCCTAGCGTGTCCTTTAGTTGATGGTAGGGAAATGAAGGCCCTTGTCAGCTCACCTAAGTATTCATGGAAGTTTGGCATAAGGTCGCTGTGGTAGGGGTATGAAGGCCCCGTCAGCGCATGCACAATCGGGCGCACGTGCGCTTAGCGGAGTCGAATGCCGCTCAAGTGCCTGTCCGGTGCATCGGGTGTGTGTGATACGAGGGCAATGAGGTTCGCACGGGGGCTCGCCTCCCGTGTGCTACCGGACTTGACAACATATAGAACGTGGTGTTTGCTCCTCCGGGTGCAATGGGACAATGAACATTCGAACGCAAAGTCGGAATTCTGGTTGATCCTACCAGTAATATACGCTCGTCTCAAAGGTTAAGCCATGCATGTCTAAGTACAAACAGATTTAATGTGAAACCGCATAAGGCTCAGTATAACAGCTATAATTTACGAGATCATCAACCTAGTTACTTGGATAACTGTGGAAAATCTAGAGCTAATACATGCAACATGCCAGGACCCTCGCGGGAACTGGTGCACTTATTAGTCAAACCAATCGCGGGTTCTCCGTGTCATTGAGTTGAAGTCTGGATAATGATGCTGATCGTATGGTCTCGCACCGACGACAGATCTCGCAAATATCTGCCCTATCAACTATGGATGGTAGTATAGAGGACTACCATGGTTGCAACGGGTAACGGGGAATCAGGGTTCGATTCCGGAGAGGGAGCCTGAGAAATGGCTACCACATCCAAGGAAGGCAGCAGGCGCGTAAATTACCCAATCCCGGGACGGGGAGGTAGTGACGAGAAATAACAATATGAAACTCTTTAATGATGTTTCATAATTGGAATGAGTAGAGCATAAATCCTTCTACGAGGATCAAGTGGAGGGCAAGTCTGGTGCCAGCAGCCGCGGTAATTCCAGCTCCACTAGCGTATATTAAAATTGTTGCGGTTAAAACGTTCGAAGTTGATACTTGTCCAACACAGTCCGGCTCCGCCGACCCGGTCAACCCGTGGTCGGTGGGCCAAGTCGGAATCTGGTTGCGACTCAATGGTGTGGTAGGGCACCAAGTCTGTGTCATGGTGTGCCCTTCAACGGGTGCAAGTGTAACATAGAGCTCGACCGCTCACGTTTACCTTGAACAAATTAGAGTGCTTAAAGCAGGGTGCCCAAACGCCCTAGAATAATCTTGCATGGAATAATGGAATACGACCTTGGTCTAATCTTTCATTGGTTTGTACTCAGACCGGAGGTAATGATTAACAGAAGTAGTTGGGGACACTAGTATTACGGCGCGAGAGGTGAAATTCGTAGACCGTCGTAAGACTAACTAAAGCGAAGGCATTTGTCAAGGATGCTTTCTTTAATCAAGAACGAAAGTTAGAGGATCGAAGGCGATTAGATACCGCCCTAGTTCTAACCGTAAACGATGCCAACTAGCAATTGGGAGACGCTACAACCAGGTGCTCTCAGTAGCTTCCGGGAAACCAAAGTCAGGTTCCGGGGGAAGTATGGTTGCAAAGTTGAAACTTAAAGGAATTGACGGAAGGGCACCACAATGAAATGGAGCTTGCGGTTCAATTTGACTCAACACGGGAAAACTTACCAGGTCCGAACTTATGGAGGTGAGACAGATTAATAGCTCTTTCTCAAATTTAAGGGTAGTGGTGCATGGCCGTTCTTAGTTCGTGGATTGATTTGTCTGGTTAATTCCGATAACGAACGTGACTCACATATGCTAACTAGAACGCAGTCAGCGTTAATGCGTCGATGCCGATTGGAACGGGTTAGGACCTTTCGGTGGAGTATGACCTGACACCTTCGCTGTTCGTGTGCGCAAGTGCACTTACGGTACGCTGCTTAGCAGGACAATTTGTGTTTAGCAAAATGAGATCGAGCGATAACAGGTCCGTGATGCCCTTAGATGTTCTGGGCTACACGCGTGCTACAATGTGGGTAGCAGCGTGTCTCCTATTCCGAGAGGAACGGGAAATCACTCAAATACTCACTTAGTAGGGATTATGGATTGCAATGGTCCATATGAACTCGGAACTTCTAGTAAGTGCTGGTCATCAGCCAGCGTTGAATACGTCCCTGCCCTTTGTACACACCGCCCGTCGCTACTACCGATGGATTATTTAGTGAGGTCTTTGGAGATGATCGTTCGCTGGATCCTCGTGAACCGCGTCTGCTTTATCGAAGTTGACCGAACTTGATGATTTAGAGGAAGTAAAAGTCGTAACAAGGTTTCCGTAGGTGAACCTGCGGAAGGATCATTAGTGGCCAAGTGATCCTTCCAGAAGTCCGAACCTGCGGGTTGAGACTTCGGCACAAGTTGCCATATGATAATTGACGAAACACTATAGAAGTCCGAACCTGCGGGTTGAGACTCAGGCACAAGTTGCCATATGAAAGTTGACGAAACACTAACAAGTCCGAACCTGCGGGTTGAGACTTAGGCACACGTTGCCTTATACATGACTTCGAACAAATACACAAGTCCGAACCTGCGGGTTGAGACTTAGGCACAAGTTGCCTTATACATGACTTCGAACAAATACACAAGTCCGAACCTGCGGGTTGAGACTTAGGCACAAGTTGCCATATGAAAGTTGACGAAACACTAACAAGTCCGAACCTGCGGGTTGAGACTTAGGCACACGTTGCCTTATACATGACTTCGAACAAATACACAAGTCCGAACCTGCGGGTTGAGACTTAGGCACAAGTTGCCTTATACATACATTGGCCAAATAAACAGAAGTCCGAACCTGCGGGTTGAGACTTAGGCACAAGTTGCCATATTATATTCGATCAAACACTAAGTAGTCCGAACCTGCGGGTTGAGACTCAAGACCGTAACAAGATGTCACTATACAAGTCCGAACCTAAGGGTTGAGACTTAATGCGATCTAGATACCAAGTTGACATCCAATACCTGTTGAGCAAAACCAAAGATTCCCTGTTCTCGAATGATTACACTATATAACAGGGAATCATGAAGAAATCAAGCAAGCGTGAAACAAAGTCATCACTTGGGCATGCTCGATAGCCAACCACATGACCTTAACCTAAGAGAGCATGCAAACCACATGATACCTATAAACGATTAACCCGCCCTAGTTCAATCGTTCACCAAGTGATGACTTCAGTATGGCTAAGAGAAAAACTTTTAAATGGGAAAAACTCTAAGTCCGAACCTCCGGGTTGAGACTTCCGCGTCGGAGGTGGGCGCACCTCCTATCCGAAAGATGATGAATCAGGGGTGTTCGGTCAGCAATGGTCGGATGCCCCGTCGTAGTCCAACTATGACAATCAAAGTCAAGACCTCCGGGTTGAGACTTTCCGCGAGTACAAGCATAAAGGAACACGGACCAAGCCGTACCGAGAGAATCGGTACTAGAGCCCTCGTGGTTCTACATTGAGAGAGCCCTCGTGGTTCTCATTAGGGGCTTTATGCAAGTCGTACTCAATACTGTGGTGTGAAGTATAAAGTATAGTCCTCGCCTGGTCCACGCTGCTTCGGCGGTCCTGGGTAAGATAGTTAATTCTAGCTTGCCCTATAGTGGAATGAGGACACTTAATGCTTCGTCTTTTAGCGGCGGCTAGACTCCTCCTCACGGGGAACGAGTTGACGCGCACAGCGGCGGCTTACGCACTATGGCAATCATGGATGCCTGAAGATTCCGTGAAGTTCTCCCCTGGTCCACGCTGCCTCGGCAGTCCTGGGTAAAATGGAATATTTCCAGCTTGCCCTATAGTGGAAGAGGACTATCCAACAATACAAAGTCAAGACCTCCGGGTTGAGACTTTCCGCGTCGGTGGTGTCGCGCACCGCCTATCCGAAAGATGGTGTAACAGGGGTGTTCGATCAGCAATGGTCGGATGCCCCGTCATAGTCCAACTATGACAACCAAAGTCAAGACCTCCGGGTTGAGACTTTCCGCGTCCGGAGGTACGCGTACCGCCTACCCGAAAGATGGTGTGCTTCTGGGGTATTCGATGAGTCGGATACCCCGTCGTAGTCCAACTATGACAATCAAAGTCAAGACCTCCGGGTTGAGACTTCCGCGTCCGGAGGTACGCGTACCGCCTACCCGAAAGATGGTGTGCTTCTGGGGTATTCGATGAGTCGGATACCCCGTCGTAGTCCAACTATGACAATACAAAGTCAAGACCTCCGGGTTGAGACTTCCGCGTCGGAGGTGCGCGCACCGCCTACCCGAAAGATGATGAATCAGGGGTGTTCGATCAGCAATGGTCGGATGCCCCGTCGTAGTCCAACTATGACAATCAAAGTCAAGACCTCCGGGTTGAGACTTCCGCGTCCGGAGGTACGCGTACCGCCTACCCGAAAGATGGTGAATCAGGGGTGTTCGATCAGCAATGGTCGGATGCCCCGTCGTAGTCCAACTATGACAATCAAAGTCAAGACCTCCGGGTTGAGACTTTCTGCGAGTACATGCATAAAGGAACACGGACCAAGCCGTACCGAGAGAATCGGTACTAGAGCCCTCGTGGTTCTACATTGAGAGAGCCCTCGTGGTTCTCATTAGGGGCTTTATGCAAGTCGTACTCAATACTGTGGTGTGAAGTATAAAGTATAGAGTCCTCCACTGGTCCACGCTGCTCCGGCGGTCCTGGGTAAGATAGTTCATTCTAGCTTGCCCTATGTGGAAGAGGACTCAATACCCTACCTGTTGAGCTTGAAACAAAGTCATCACTTGGGCATGCTCATATTGCCATACAATATTCCATTATCTACTAATGAGCATGCAGCTATATGATTATAACCTGTAAACGATTACCCCGCCGTAGTTCAGCGCTTCAACCAAGTGATGACTTCAGTATGGCTAGTGTGTGAAGTATAAAGTATAGTCCTCCCCTGGTCCACACTGCTTCGGCGGTCCTGGGTAAGATAGTTAGTTCTAGCTTGCCCTATGTGGAAGAGGACACCATACTTAATACTGTGGTGTAATGAACAAAGTATAGTCCTCCACTGGTCCACGCTGCTTTGCAGTCCTGGGTAAGATAGTTAGTTCTAGCTTGCCCTATGTGGAAGAGGGCATACAAGACAAAGTATAGTTCTCCCCTGGTCCACGCTGCTCCGGCGGTCCTGGGTAAGATAGTTAATTCTAGCTTGCCCTATGTGGAAGAGGACTCAATACCCTACCTGTTGAGCTTGAAACAAAGTCATCACTTGGGCATGCTCTATAGCCAATCACATGACATTAACCTAAGAGAGCATGCAGCGTATTATCCCAATGCAAAGTAAACGATAGACTCGCCCTAGTTCAGTGCTTCAACCAAGTGATGACTTCAGTATGGCTAGTGTGTGAAGTATAAAGTATAGTCCTCCCCTGGTCCACACTGCTTCGGCGGTCCTGGGTAAGATAGTTAGTTCTAGCTTGCCCTATGTGGAAGAGGACACCATACTTAATACTGTGGTGTAATGAACAAAGTATAGTCCTCCACTGGTCCACGCTGCTTTGCAGTCCTGGGTAAGATAGTTAGTTCTAGCTTGCCCTATGTGGAAGAGGGCATACAAGACAAAGTATAGTTCTCCCCTGGTCCACGCTGCTCCGGCGGTCCTGGGTAAGATAGTTAATTCTAGCTTGCCCTATGTGGAAGAGGACTCAATACCCTACCTGTTGAGCTTGAAACAAAGTCATCACTTGGGCATGCTCTATAGCCAATCACATGACATTAACCTAAGAGAGCATGCAGCGTATTATCCCAATGCAAAGTAAACGATAGACTCGCCCTAGTTCAGTGCTTCAACCAAGTGATGACTTCAATTTGGCTAGTGTGTGAAGTATAAAGTATAGTCCTCCCCTGGTCCACACTGCTTCGGCGGTCCTGGGTAAGATAGTTAATTCTAGCTTGCCCTATGTGGAAGAGGACACCATACTTAATACTGTGGTGTAATGAACAAAGTATAGTCCTCCACTGGTCCACGCTGCTCCGGCGGTCCTGGGTAAGATAGTTCATTCTAGCTTGCCCTATGTGGAAGAGGGCATACAAGACAAAGTATAGTTCTCCCCTGGTCCACGCTGCTTCGGCGGTCCTGGGTAAGATAGTTAATTCTAGCTTGCCCTATGTGGAAGAGAGCATACATGAACCAAGAACGAAGGTTATGATCGAGGAATGATTCGACAACTAACCGATGGTATGAAATGTGAAGAATTCAAGCAAGCACACAATCAAGTCATCACTTGGGCATGCTCGATAGCCAACCCTATGACATTAACCTAGTAGAGCATGCGAAAACCAATATATATGTAAACGATGCCCCTCCCTAGTTCAGCGCTTCAACCAAGTGATGACTTCAGAATGGCTAAATCAAATCGGTTCAAAACATACCATCGGTACCCTATTGAAACACACAAGTCGATATCAAACCTCATGATTGTGTAGTCCTCCACTGGTCCACACTGCTCCGGCGGTCCTGGGTAAGATAGTTCATTCTAGCTTGCCCTATGTGGAAGAGGGCACATTACTCAATACTGTGGTGTTATGAACAAAGTATAGTCCTCCACTGGTCCACGCTGCTTCGGCGGTCCTGGGTAAGATAGTTAGTTCTAGCTTGCCCTATGTGGAAGAGGGCATACAAGACAAAGTATAGTTCTCCCCTGGTCCACGCTGCTTCGGCGGTCCTGGGTAAGATAGTTAATTCTAGCTTGCCCTATGTGGAAGAGAGCATACATGAACCAAGAACGAAGGTTATGATCGAGGAATGATTCGACAACTAACCGATGGTATGAAATGTGAAGAATTCAAGCAAGCACACAATCAAGTCATCACTTGGGCATGCTCGATAGCCAACCTCATGACATTAACCTAGTAGAGCATGCGAAAACCAATATATATGTAAACGATGCCTCCCTAGTTCAGCGCTTCAACCAAGTGATGACTTCAGAATGGCTAAATCAAATCGGTTCAAACCATACCATCGGTATCCTATTGAAACACACAAGTCGATATCAAACCTCATGATTGTGTAGTCCTCCACTGGTCCACGCCGCTTCGGCCGTCCTGGGTAAAATGGAACATTCCAGCTTGCCCTATGTGGAAGAGGGCACATTACTCAATACTGTGGTGTGAAGTATAAAGTTCAGTTCTCCCCTGGTCCACGCTGCTTCGGCGGTCCTGGGTAAGATAGTTCATTCTAGCTTGCCCTATGTGGAAGAGGACACTTCATACTTCGTCTCTAAGCGGCGGCTTGACTCCTCCCTACGGGGAACGGGTTTACGCGCACAGCGGCGGCTTACGCACTATGGCAGTCATGGATGCCTTACGTTTCTATGAAAAGTGTGTTCCTCCCCTGGTCCACGCTGCTTCGGCAGTCCTGGGTAAGATAGTTAGTTCTAGCTTGCCCTATGTGGAAGAGGACACGTAGACTTACTGTGGTGTGAAGTATAAAGTTCAGTTCTCCCCTGGTCCACGCCGCTTCGGCCGTCCTGGGTAAAATGGATTCATCCAGCTTGCCCTATGTGGAATGAGGACACTTTATGCTTCGTCTCTAAGCGGCGGCTTGCTCCTCCCTACGGGGAACGGGTATACGCGCACAGC
>NW_026689708.1:375000-407500 GCF_943734765.1 Anopheles ziemanni | reverse complement strand
TGTGAGGCCAGCCGTGCCTCGCGGAGCTGCTGGCGCCGACGCTGGCTGTACTGGCGATGGTACTCCCGGTCGCGGTCCCGCCTCGCCTGCGTCTCCGGCGACACTGGTGGTGCGGGAGGTGTCTCCGCGAGTCTAGCGAGCTGTCGCTCCACGGTTTGCTGCCGCCTGGCTGCATTCCGGCGATCGTTGGCTGCTGCTCTCACGGCTCGCCTGGCCTCTGCAATCGCCACAGGTACTTCGCGTTGTTGTGCCGCTGCTCGAGCTGCTCGCTCCTCGTTCCACTCATGTTGCAGTTCGGAGGTGATGCGCCTTGCGGCTTCCGCAATCAAACTCCAGTCCTCAGGTCCCCGGAGGAGGAACTGCCACATGGTGTCGGGATTCACGCTCTCCGGCTCGCTGCCTCGCCCGCGAAGAAACTCGGCTCGGACGCCAGCGAAACGAGGGCACTCGAACATCACGTGCTCGGCAGACTCGATGATGTCCGGGCACTGCGGGCACTCAGGGGACGAGGCGAATTCCTTATTGTGCAGGTACTCACGGAAAAATCCGTGCCCGGAAAGCACCTGACACAGATGGAAATTCACCTCTCCGTGTTTCCTTTGGTGCCACGCAGCTGGGTCGGGGAGAACTCGCCGGGTCCATCGGGCGAACCGTCCTCCCGTTCTGCCAACCTCGTCCCACTTGTCCTGCCACTGGTGGTATGTGGCGAGACGCTCCTGCTCCCGCATCTCTTTAGCCGACAGACCCCCAGGGTCAGCGTTCACTCTACGATGGTAGTAGCGTGCGTCCTCTTTTACCAACAGCGCTATTGGGATGGTACCCGCTATCACTGCGGCAGCGTCGTATGAGATTGTCCGGAATGCGAAGGATGCTCCGACCACAACCCTCTTCTGGACCCTCTCAAGCAGCCGTTGCTCCTCCCTGGTTTCAACACCCTCGTGCCACACCGGTGCACCGTAGCGGAGGATGCTGTTGACGACCGAAACCAGGAGGCGACGCTTCTTGCACTTTGGCCCACTGTGCCGTCGCATCAACAGTGCAAGTGCTGTCGCTACTCGAGAAGCCTTTTGAGTGACTTGCTTGACGTGCTCTGACCACTTAAGATTGTGTTTAATGCGCACTCCTAGATATTTGATGTCGGTTGCCGAACGAAGAGGAACGCCGTTGATGTTAACTGGGATGTTCTTGTAATCCTTCTTCTTTTTCGACACCATCACAATATCCGTCTTAGCTGCGGCGAGCTCCAGCTGATGTTCGCGCATCCAGGCCACAACCCTATTCACAGACTCCTCCGCCAAACTCGCGGCCAGTGCTGGCGTGGGTCCTGGTGCCAGGAGCACGAGGTCGTCAGCGAAGGCGACGAGCTCTACACCGGCGGGCATGTCGATGGACAGGACGGCGTCATACATGGTGTTCCACAGCGTCGGACCGAGTATGGAACCCTGTGGGACTCCCGCCGACAATTCCCGGGTGACCGGACCGTCCGACGTCTCATAAACCAGCAGCCGTCCCCGAAACCAGCTTTCCAGTATCCGCTGCAGGCATGCCGGAACGTGCTTTTCTTGCAGTGCTTTGGCGATGGACCGCCAGCTCGCCGTGTTAAAAGCATTGCGTACATCCAATGACACCACCATCAGACACTTGTTAGCCCTCCGATCCGTCATTCGGTGGGCCATCGCGCGCTGGCCGGCCTCCTTAACACGTTCAATCGCCTGAATTGTAGACCTGCCCTTTCTGAATCCATACTGAGACGGCGACAGGCGAGGGTGATCTGGTTCTTCCAGGTGTTCATTTAGGCGATCCAAGATCAGCCGCTCCAAGATCTTGCCTGATCCGTCGAGCATCCCAAGAGGCCGAAAGGATGACGGATCGCCCTGAGGTCTTCCGGACTTGGGTAGCAAAGCAAGTCGTTGTCGCTTCCAGTCAGCGGGAAAGGTGCATTGATCGAAGCACTCCTGGAACACGCGGCGAAACGTCTCCGTGTGCTCGCGAACAGCGACCCTCAGTGCCGCATTGATGATGCCATCGGGTCCCGGGGCCTTAGTGGGCACCATCCGCGCCGCGATCGCCAAGAGCTCCTCATCCGACACCTCCCTCACTGGCTCCTGCGTTGTCTGCCCCCAATCGACCAGATCCGGTGCAGGCCACTCAAAAGTGCCATGATCCGGGAAGAGTTCCGACACGACGTGCTGTAGAATCGCAGGATCTCGCTCCGGGGGGACGCGGCTACCCTTGAGGCGTGACGTTACTACCTTGTAGGCAGTGCCGAAGACGTTGTCCTCAGCTTCCGCAATCATCTCATCAAAGCTACGGTCCTTGCTTGCCTTGATGGCACGGGCGAGTTCCTTCTTACAGCTCCTGTGGCGTTCTCTGGCCAACTCTCGCTGTGCACCGGTTCCGGCGGTCAAAATCGCATCCTCAGATGACTTGCACTGCTCCCTGAGAAGGCCGATTTCCTGCGTCCACCAGTACATTTCCGGTCTCACCAAAAACTGCGCTGGCGGTGCCCTCTGCATCACCTCATCGCAGGCTCTAGTAAGTCCAGCGGTGAGAGTCGCAGGTGATACAGCCGCTTCGGCAAACCCGGAAGCCTGGAGCGCGATCTGGAAGGCTTCGGGATGGAATTGACGCAACTTCCATCTCGGTCCAATCTGCTCTCGTTGTCGCTGCCGGTCGCGATGCTGGTGCTGTTGTTGCGGTTGCCTCTGCTGGTGTGGTGAAGCGCTGCTGACTGGTGTCGCGGATACGCTGAATCTCACGTATCTGTGGTCACTGTTGGTGAAAGTGTCGAGCACCCGCCAGTCGTTACCGGGTTCAATGGCCGGACTGGCGAAGGACACGTCGACCACACTTTCAGTAGCACTGCCGTTGCCGACGAACGTGGGCACACTGCCGCGGTTCAAGATCGCCAGGTCGAGCTGGCCGACGACCTCGGCGAGATCTTCACCACGCGGCTTCGTCCTCGCGCTGCCCCATCGCACGTGCCAGGCATTGAAGTCGCCCGCCAAGACTACGAGGGGGTGTGCTCTGGCCTCGATATCGATCTCGTCGAGCAGCCGCTGGTAGTCCTCGTCCGTCCATCCCGGTGTTGGTGGGGCGTAGCAAGAGATGAAGGTCACCCCCGCCACCTGGACCGACACCAGTCCTACCCTACTTGCCCAGACTCGCTGTATGGGCAAGGCTCCAGTCGTGATAACAGCTGCCTTCGCTGTCGAGTCCACCGCCCAGTTCCCGTTATTGGGTGGAACACGGTAGATCTCCGACGCCAGCACAATGTCGATCCTTTGCTCCCGTGCGGTCTGGAGCATGAGATCTTGTGCTACCCTGCTGCGCGCCAAGTTGATCTGGAGGATCTTCAACCCAGCGTCACGCCCTCTAACAGTGGTGTTCGAAACTAGCGGGAACATGACGGCTGGCTACTTCCGCTGCAAACCGGTGAACCTGTCTGATGTTGTCCGGAACACGTAAGGCACTTGGGGCCCGAGCTGCACTCCTTGGCCTTGTGCTGCTTCGATCCGCACCGGAAGCAGCACTTGGAGTAGTCAGGGCCGGTGCACTCGCGAGAGCGGTGCCCCTTGCCAAAGCAGCGGTAGCAGAGCTGCTCTCCTGCAGGGACCGATGCGAGCGCCTGCACGACGCAACTCGTGTTCCCTATGGTGACCCGGTGACCGTCGAGAAGCTGGCACTGCCCGCGCGGCAGCTTGATATGGGCTTTCTGCAGCCCGTCGTACCGCCGCCACATCCGAACTGCCTCGCCCGGAACCGTCAGCCCCGCCTGTCGCTTAATCGCCGAAATCAAGTCGTCGACAGTCGCCAGCATGTCGATTCCTGTGATCGCGGCCGTCTGCTTGTCGACAAGGAGGTGGGCCACTCCATCTTCCTTGATGGCTTCGCTGACATCGGCCAGCACACTCTCGCAGTCCGTGTTCGGCTTCAGCCACAGCGACAGCTTCCGCTCCCCTGTGCGGCAAACCCTCGCCACGAACTGATCCACATTGGTCTTGGAACGCACTGCCTTGTATGTGTCGAGGAAGGCCTTGCCCTCGTTGGCCTCGAGGACGATCACCGCAGGCCTCTCCACTTTAGCAGCGCTCTTTCCCGCTTTCTGTGGTGCTGCTCTCTTGTCTCCCTTGGCCACGACTTTAGCAAAGGATGCTGGTTGCGCATGCACCTTGGTTGCCACAGCCGCTGCTTTCTTTACCTTCGGTTTTGGCTTTTCTGGAGCCATGGCCTGGGACAAGACGGCCTCGACCGGGATCTCGGGGACATCAGGCGTGATGACTTCGTTCATGCCCGTCGGTTCGCCCTCTTTTTTCTTGCCGCGCCTTGCCCGGGTCCGCTTTCGTTTGGGAGTGTCGCCAGGTGGATGCTGGCTTTGCCCAACAGCACTGGAGTCGACGACATGTTGTTGTTGCTGCTGCGTAGCTACCGCCAACTCTCCCATCGAGTGGAGTCCACTTTGGAGCAGCATAAGTTCTCTTTCGCTGGCTGCCGCACGCTCACGAAGGCTAATGTTGTCTCGCTTCAGCTCCTGATTTTCACGAGACAACAACTTCAGCTTTGTCTTCAGCTCCGCGTCGCCATCCTTTGCCGTCGCCCGGCCCGTCTCCATCTCGCTAACCTTAGCGAGGAGAGTCTCGACGGTTGCCCGGAGCTCCCTCAACTCGCTGCTGAGGCTTGCGATAGTCGGCTCCTGCTGCGGGACTTCGGCCACCTGCTGGACGACGGTTGAGTTGAGCTCGTCCTCGTCGCTCTCCTCTGAAATCTCCATATCACTGGCTAGCAGGGCCATCCGCTGCACCACCACCACCGGCCGAGTGGGCGTCGCAGTCGATGGCGCGACACTGCCTCCCTTTCGCTGCCGAGTCAACGGCAGCGCAACCGATGATGTCATCACTTTGTCCCCGTCGTCCTTCGGCGATGGCGCGGTAGCGTCACAGGTGGACCGGAGCCTGACGGACCGACGCGTCGAAGGCTCCCCCGATGCCTGCTCCATTCCCCTACTGCAACCCTGAAAATCGCTGTGGGCAATGGGTTAGGTTGCGGAGAGCCAGGGTGGAGTGTCTGGGAAGGGAAGGTGGGAAGGGGAAGGGGAGTGGAGGAAGGCCAAGTACCGGTGCGAAATAGAAACTCCAACAAATAAAAGGCCAAACCAATCTTTTTCCCCTTTCCAAATCTGAGCTTATATCTCAGTTCTTCTCTGCGATCAGGTGCCGCCTGGTTGACAAATCCGCAAACCGCCAGCCGATACACTCGCCATAAAACTCAGAGTGCCGCCTGGTTGTGATAACCGGTGATCTCCACCAGCCGAGACACTTGATGAACTGAAGGCGCCGCCTGGTTGTGACGTTGAAAAGCTCAGCACCAGTGCCGCCGCCTGGTAACAGTGTTCGAAATCTCCGTGAGCCGAGACACCCGCCACGACCCGAAGCGCCGCCTGGTGGTAATGCTGGCAATCCGCTGGTACTGGTGGCGCCGCCTGGCGGCCAAGTTCGGAACCAAGTTTAGCCGAGACACACTGAAATATTTCACCGGGATGATCGAACCTCGAAATTTTTCAGCCGAGACACATGAAACATTTCACTCTTAGCCGAGACACCTTGAAAAGTTTCACTGAAACATTTCAACCGGATGGTTGGTCCATGAAATATTTCAGCCGGGACACTCGAAACATTTCACCCCCAGCCGGGACACTTATCCGGGACACACTGCCGCCAACGGTCAATTAAAAATACCGGCCAATTTGGATAACCGGCCAATTTGAATTACCGACCGATTTGAATTAACGGCCACTTCAAACCAACGGCCACCGACTCCACCAACGGTCAATTTGAACGACCCGAAAATCCGGCACCAACGGTCCTTTTTTGAAAAACTGGATCAGATGACACGGAGCCCGATTCGGCTTAGGTGAAATCGCTCGGATCTTCGAGTCCGAATCCGGCTGGAAAATGGACGATCGAATCTTCACCTGCCAAAATTTTTGCACCGCGTGCTTTCACTTTATTTACACTTATTTTGCGCTGAATTCGTCTTTTTTCATACGGTTTTCTCTGACTTTCGTTTTAAAACACCATCTGTCATCTAAAAAACCACATCCGGCCAGGATCCGGACACTTTTTTAACCGAAAAACACGTAGTCCCAAATGGGGCTACGCCCCGGGCCGCTCTCCATACAAAATGTAAACAAACACTTTTCTTTCTTATTTTTCGTTGAAATCGATGATTTTAATGCGGTTTTCACTACTAATCTGTAGATTGGCACTAGTTTTAACGATTACAACAAACTTTCGTGGGTTCTTTAAACTTTTTACGCGAAATTTTTATGAAAAACACGGAGCGACGCTCAGCACGTGTTGACACTACAGCGTTTGACAGCTCACACACAGACAGGGATAACTGGCTTGTGGCCGCCAAGCGTTCATAGCGACGTGGCTTTTTGATCCTTCGATGTCGGCTCTTCCTATCATTGCGAAGCAAAATTCACAAAGCGTAGGATTGTTCACCCTTTCAAGGGAACGTGAGCTGGGTTTAGACCGTCGTGAGACAGGTTAGTTTTACCCTACTGGTGTGCAAGTACTATCTCAATGGAATTCCTGTGCAGTACGAGAGGAACCACAGGTACGGACCAATGGCTCAATACTAGTCCGAGCGGACTTTGGTATGACGCTACGTCCGTCGGATTATGCCTGAACGCCTCTAAGGTCGTAACCGAACCAGGCTGGTAGTATATGTATAGGAGTCGTTAGCTAGATGGCTAATAACATCACGAGACCGGATTGAGTCTTCTATAGACTCTTTCCATTTATTGGAAACCCTCAAACTGAGCCTATCGCGAGTGCGCTCGCCGAAGTACCTGAAGTGGGAAAAGGCGTTGTGCTTGCCGATCTTCCAAGAATAGTTTCGACTCCTAAGACCACCCGAAAACGACGGGTTTGCAGGCTGGGCGCTACGCATTGAAGAGAGATGTACATTTCGATCCTTTCAGGCGACCCATGCTTGGTGGTTGTGTGCGGTGTGCTCCCCCCGGGGGGCACATGCGGCATACCGTGTGTGGACTAGTTGGACCCACCCTTGCGGTGGACCGACCGGTCAGTGGTGTTTGCGGGTTAACACATGCGAGCGTTGCGGCCCAGAGGCCTTACCGCCTTTCACTGCGGGTTCGTCAAGAACTTGGAGATGGTCGCAACGCATCGGGTCCTCCCGGGGTACTTGGTGTTTGGATGCTGGCTTGGTGATTAAACACTTGATATTCCATCTTCGGATGAATTTCGGGTGTCACCTGTTGCCTAAGACCACTTGCATGTTTAGCTCGCCGTGGGGTAGCAAGCGTTGTGATCTAATGGCCTTACCGGGCAAACACTTTCGGTTCGTCAAGGACTTGGAGTGCCGGGACGGGTTGGCGGATCCATCACTCTGAGTATGCCGGGTTGATACTTGGGGTTGGTTTGGTTTTGGTGACCCAATACTAGATGTACCATCTCGGTGGTATGTCAGTATCACCTATACTCCAGACCACTTGCATGGTTAGCAAGCGTTGTGATCTAATGGCCCAACCGGGCAAACACTTTGGGTTCGCAAGGACTTAGAGTGCCGGGACGGGTTGGCGGATCCAACACTCTGGGTACCTCCGGGTACTTGGGGTTGGTTGAGGACTTGGTGAACAAACACTTGATATACACTCTCCGGATGTACTTCGGGTGTCACCTGTTGTCCGAGACCACTTGCATGGTTAGCAAGCGTTGTGATTCAATGGCCCTACCGGGCAAACACTTTGGGTTCGCAAGGACTTGGAGTGCCGGGACGGGTTGGCGGATCCAACACTCTGGGTACCTCCGGGTACTTGGGGTTGGTTGAGGACTTGGTGAACAAACACTTGATATACACTCTTCGGATGTACTTCGGGTATCGCCTGTTGTCCGAGACCACTTGCATGGTTAGCAAGCGTTGTGGTCTAATGGCCCTACCGGGCAAACACTTTGGGTTCGCGAGGACTTAGAGTGCTGGTAGTGGTTGGCGGACCCAACACTCTGGGTACCTCCGGGTACTTGGGGTTGGTTGAGGACTTGGTGAACAAACACTTGTTGTACACTCTCCGGATGTACTTCGGGTGTCACCTGTTGTCCGAGACCACTTGCATGGTTAGCAAGCGTTGTGGTCTAATGGCCCTACCGGGCAAACACTTTATGTTCGCGAGGACTTGGAGTGCTGGTAGTGGTTGGCGGACCCAACACTCTGGGTACCTCCGGGTACTTGGGGTTGGTTGAGAACTTGGTGAAGATACCCCTGTCACCTTGTTCGAGGCCACTTGCATGGTCGCAAGCGTTGTGATACAATGGCCCTACCGGGCAAACACTTTGGGTTCGCAAGGACTTGGAGTGCCGGGACGGGTTGGCGGATCCAACACTCTGGGTACCTCCGGGTACTTGGGGTTGGTTGAGGACTTGGTGAACAAACACTTGATATACACTCTTCGGATGTACTTCGGGTATCGCCTGTTGTCCGAGACCACTTGCATGGTTAGCAAGCGTTGTGGTCTAATGGCCCTACCGGGCAAACACTTTGGGTTCGCGAGGACTTAGAGTGCTGGTAGTGGTTGGCGGACCCAACACTCTGGGTACCTCCGGGTACTTGGGGTTGGTTGAGGACTTGGTGAACAAACACTTGTTGTACACTCTCCGGATGTACTTCGGGTGTCACCTGTTGTCCGAGACCACTTGCATGGTTAGCAAGCGTTGTGGTCTAATGGCCCTACCGGGCAAACACTTTATGTTCGCGAGGACTTGGAGTGCTGGTAGTGGTTGGCGGACCCAACACTCTGGGTACCTCCGGGTACTTGGGGTTGGTTGAGAACTTGGTGAAGATACCCCTGTCACCTTGTTCGAGGCCACTTGCATGGTCGCAAGCGTTGTGATACAATGGCCCTACCGGGCAAACACTTTGGGTTCGCAAGGACTTGGAGTGCCGGGACGGGTTGGCGGATCCAACACTCTGGGTACCTCCGGGTACTTGGGGTTGGTTGAGGACTTGGTGAGCAAACACTTGATATACGTTCTTCGGATGTACTTCGGGTGTCACCTGTTGTCCGAGGCCACTTGCATGGTCAACGGTTGAGGTGGTGATGGCGGGTCGGTGCTGTAGGGTGCCGGCCTGTTGGCTGCCTTGGCCGGGTTGGTTGGTTAACACTTGATTGGGCTTGCACCCGAGGGTAATGGCACTTGAAGGTGGGTACTGGCCGGCTGACCTGGTGTGATGGTTGGTTGGTGAACACTTGGCGGTACTTGCACTTGGCTGTGCTTGAACTTGAAGGTGGGATCCGGCTGGCCTAGGCCATTGGTGGTTGGTTGGTGGGTTAGCCCTTAGCTGGGCTGGCTGGCTGGCTGGCCATCGGTGGTGTGGTGTGGTGTGGTGTGTGGAGTCGAGCGTCGCGCGCCGTTGCCTTCTTCGGAGTGTTGTTGGTACGTAAGTGCTTGCAGTGCAAAGAGGTTGGTGATGGAGTGACATTGCCTTCACCATGGAGTTGCGGGTACTTAGGTACTTGCAAGGAGATGGTGGTATGGTGGTGTTGCGTGTGTGGTGTTCGATTAGAAAGATATAATTTCTAAGTCCGGATTAGTGCTGTCAGTGGGGCCGCCGCTAACAGGTCCTGCACGGCCACCGTGGGGCTTGACTTGGCGCTATTCCGGACTTGGGGCGATCACGATGTCCCCGTGCGGGACTTAGAAGATGGAAGAACACAAGTACCCTTATCCCATGACTTGTGAGCGATTGGCATACGTTACCACATGAAGAGAAAAATTGGCTAAGTCCCGGATCCATATTATTTGAACAGAAAAATCGGCTAAGTCCCGGATCCATATTTATGAAGGGAAAAATCGGCTAAGTCCCGGATCCATATTATATGAAGAGAAAAATCGGCTAAGTCCCGGATCCATATTATATGAAGAGAAAAATCGGCTAAGTCCAGGATCCATATATAATAACCTAATAATCGGATAAGTCCAGGATCCATATTATATGAAGAGAAAAATCGGCTAAGTCCAGGATCCATATATAATAACCTTATAATCGGCTAAGTCCAGGATCCATATTATATGATGAGAAAAATCGGCTAAGTCCGAGATTGGGTCTGTCAGAAATACACTATCAAGTTACCACACAATCAAGCAAGATGGCCATATGATGGATCCATATGATATGAAGAGAAAAATCGGCTAAGTCCGAGATTGGGTCGGTCGGAAATACACTATCAAGTTACCACACAAGCAAGCAAGATGGCCTAGTGATGGATCCATATAATATGAAGAGAAAAATCGGCTAAGTCCCAGATTGGGTCTGTCTGAAATACACTTCCAAGTTACCACACAAGCAAGCAAGATGGCCTAGTGATGGATCCATATGATATGAAGAGAAAAATCGGCTAAGTCCGAGATTGGGTCTGTCAGAAATACACTATCAAGTTACCACACAAGCAAGCAAGATGGCCTAAGGATGGATCCATATGATATGAAGAGAAAAATCGGCTAAGTCCGAGATTGGGTCTGTCAGAAATACACTATCAAGTTACCACACAAGCAAGCAACATGGCCTAGTGATGGATCCATATAATATGAAGAGAAAAATCGGCTAAGTCCGAGATTGGGTCTGTCAGAAATACACTTCCAAGTTACCACACAAGCAAGCAAGATGGCCTAGTGATGGATCCATATGATATGAAGAGAAAAATCGGCTAAGTCCGAGATTGGGTCTGTCAGACATACACTATCAAGTTACCACACAAGCAAGCAAGATGGCCTAGTGATGGATCCATATAATATGAAGAGAAAAATCGGCTAAGTCCGAGATTGGGTCTGTCAGAAATACACTTCCAAGTTACCACACAAGCAAGCAAGATGGCCTAGTGATGGATCCATATAATATGAAGAGAAAAATCGGCTAAGTCCCAGATTGGGTCTGTCTGAAATACACTTCCAAGTTACCACACAAGCAAGCAAGATGGCCTAGTGATGGATCCATATGATATGAAGAGAAAAATCGGCTAAGTCCGAGATTGGGTCTGTCAGAAATACACTATCAAGTTACCACACAAGCAAGCAAGATGGCCTAAGGATGGATCCATATGATATGAAGAGAAAAATCGGCTAAGTCCAAGATTGGGTCTGTCAGACATACACTTTCAAGTTACCACACAAGCAAGCAAGATGGCCTAGTGATGGATTCATATAATATGAAGAGAAAAATCGGCTAAGTCCCAGATTGGGTCTGTCGGAAATACACTATCAAGTTACCACATGAGCAAGCAAGTTACCACATGAAGAGAAAGCCGGCAAAGTCCGGGAATGTTACCACATGAACTGTAAAATGGGCAAAAACCTACCTTCACAGGGAACGTGAATAACTAAGGCTGTAGACATCGGATCGACAAGCCAAAGACTGATATGGAAAGGAAATGAGTAGTACTAGCTTTCCTGAGAGTTGCAGAGCTTAGACTGCATATGAACGGAAGTTATTAAGCGTCAAAGTCAGAAAAGTTGCCCGATGGAACACAAGTTCCAACTTAGAGCATGAATACCGCCTAGACGGTAAGAGGTACGGCCAGGCTGAGGAATAAGAAAATGTTGGCCAACATGTTCCCTAACTATCCCCCGAAGACCGCAAAGCAATCCAACATCAACCAAGAAAGTTATAGCCCGATCAAGGAAACACCTACTTTGCACCGATATTGCACCAAATACATGTACCAAGCACCTTCGGTTGCATACCTGCAGGGGTTTACCATAGTAGGCCATGGAAGACCGATATACCGAACATAATCACTTTCTATCTCCTCGGGTGTTTGAGATAGCGCTTTGCGGTACAGGAACGAAAGTTAGACTTTATCTTGGTGCATCTTTTTGCCCAAGATCACAAGACCCTATCTACCAAGGCAAGAAAGTTGTGTGGGGACAAAATGTCCAAAAGTGCCCAAAGTGGCACACTTGAACCATATATTCGAGAAAAACACAAGTGTGGGCCCGAGCTAGCAAGTTGAAATGTTCTGACCGTCAGTAGCCCTAGTTGAGGTGCACTTATCATTATATGAGGCCAACGTGCCAGCTAGTCTCTAAAGGGGCGATATGGGTGTTCCAAGGTTTGTACCCAATTGAGGAAAAAACAGGGTAAGGTACGGTGTACCGCGAATAACTCGGGCTATAGATGTCCGATCGATGAGTTTGGCATATGTATGGAAAGGTCTCGACGAGACCTAACTACCCTGAAAGTATGAAGGCAAAGACTTGAATGACCGGGAAGTTATTAAGTGCACAAGTGGTAAAGTTGCACCAAAGTCCATGTTACCCGAAGTGGTACATGAACACCCAATATTCGACCAAAACACAAGTTTAGAGACGAGCTAGCGAGCTACATTGTTCAGACCGTCAGTAGCCCGCATCAAGACACGCATTTCATTATATTGAGCCTAGCCGCTAGCTCGACTCGAAGTCGGTCATATGGTTGGTTGATGGTTTGGACCGACCACGTGGTGTACCAAGGTGATGTACCTTTCATGAATTAAAACTCTGGCTGTATGGCACTGAGCGACAAGCTAAGGTGTGATTTGGAATAGTCTTGAGTGGGACTATTTAGGAAAAATGCGAACAAAAAATCACAAAGTCCTTGGGCGAAGCTATTAGCGAAACATAGAGCAAATTGGTACCAAAAACTATGGAAATGGGACTTGAGTCAAAAATAACCGCAAGTTGGAGAAGAGATAGCAAGCTTGCGTAGAACAATTATATTTGGTGCATGGTATCACCAACAAAAAAGTATATGGGGCCAAGGTGCTGGCTGGCCTCCAAAGTGGAGATATGGGCGATCCAAAGTTTGTACCCAAGTACGAACAAGTATGGAAAAAACAGGGTAAGGTACCAAGTACCATTAATAACTTCGGCTGTAGATGGCCGAGCGAGGCAAACGGCTCACCGTTGGAAAGGTCTTGGGGAGACCTATCTACCCTGAAAGTTTCATGAGGCTGAGTTGAAAGACCACGGAGATATTAGGTGATGATGGTCCAATTCGGGGACCAAGTCGCAGGAAATGGCGCTTGACCAAAATCACCCTTGGAAGGTGAATACCGGCTTACCGGTAAGAGATAGCGACTTGGCGTAGAATATTCATAAGTTGGGCGTGTAGAGACGCAACTTTTATTATATGGGGCCAACCCGGTCAGGGTGCTCCAAGTCGGTCGTTTGGTTGGTTTATGGTTTGGGCCGACCACGTGGTGTACCAAGTTGAGGTATCTTTCATGAATTATAACTTGGTCAGTTTGCCACCGAGCGACAAGCTGCGGTGTGTTTTGGAATGGTCTTGAGTAGGACTATCAAGGAAAAATACCAATCGAAAATCAGCTTGTCCATGGCCGAAGCTATTAGTGAAACATATAGCAAAATGGGTCCAAAAACGAATGAAATGGGAATTGGACCAAGAATAACGGCAAGTTGGAGAAGAGATAGCAAGTTGGCGTAGAACAATTATATTTGGTGCATGGCATGACCAACAAAAAAGTATATGGGGCCAAGGTGCTAGCTGGCCTCCAAAGTGGAGATATGGGCGATCCAAAGTTTGTACCCAAGTACGAACAAGTATGGAAAAAACAGGGTAAGGTACCAAGTACCATTAATAACTTCGGCTGTAGATGGCCGAGCGAGGCAAACGGCTCACCGTTGGAAAGGTCTTGGGGAGACCTATCTACCCTGAAAGTTTTATGAGGCTGAGTTGAAAGACCACGGAGATATTAGGTGATGATGGTCCAATTCGGGGACCAAGTCGCAGGAAATGGCACTTGACCAAAATCACCCTTGGAAGGTGAATACCGGCTTACCGGTAAGAGATAGCGACTTGGCGTAGAATATTCATAAGTTGGGCGTGTCGAGACGCAACTTTCATTATATGGGGGCAACCCGGTCAGGGTGCTCCAAGTCGGTCGTTTGGTCGGTATATGGTTTGGGCCGACCACATGGTGTACCAAGTTGAGGTATCTTTCATGAATCATAACTCGGTCAGTTTGCCACCGAGCGACAAGTTGCGGTGTGTTTTGGAATGGTCTTGAGTGGGACTATCAAGCAAAAATACAAACAGAATATCAGCTTGTCCATGGCCGAAGCTATTAGTGAAACATATAGCAAAATGGGTCCGAAAACGAATGAAATGGGACTTGGACCAAGAATAACGGCAAGTTAGAGAAGAGATAGCAAGTTGGCGTAGAACAATTATATTTAGTGCATGGTATGACCAAGAAAAAAGTATATGGGGCAAAGGTGCTGGCTGGCCTCCAAAGTGGAGATATGGGCGATACAAAGTTTGTACCCAAGTATGGCAAAAACTGGTAGAGGTACCTTTCATGAATTACTGCTCAGGCTGTATGGCACTTAGCGGGACGCTTGGCTCTGGTATGGAATAGTCTTGAGTGGGACTATCAAGGAAAAATACGAACAAAAAATCACCATGTCCACGGACGAAGGTATTAGCGAAACTTAGAGCGAAATTGCGACCAAGTCGCTGGAAATGGCCCTTGGACCAAGTATACCGTCAAGGCGGTACGAGATAGCGAGTTGACGTAGAACATTTATAAGTTTGCCTACAAGAGACAAAAGTTTAGTTATATGGGGCCAACCCGCTCAGGGTTGTCCAAGTCGGTCATATGGCTGATCGAAATTTTGACCAAGTACTGAGAAAACAGGGTAAGGTACCGTGTACCTCGAATAACTTCGGCTGTAGATGTCCGAGCGAGGCGAACGGCATAGCGTTGGAAAGGTCTTGAGGTGCTCTAGACACCCTGAAAGTATGAGAAAGCTATCTGGAAAACTTGTGGAGATATTAGAGAAACATAGGGCCCAAAAGATACCAAGTCGCAGGAAATGGGCCCTCCATGAACACCCTAAAATCCCAATTACGGCTAAGTTGCAGGCCAGCTAGCGAAGTGAAATGTTCTAGGCATAACTAGAACACGTTAAGGCGCAACTTTTTGAATAAGAACTTTTTTCGATATCTGGTCCCCAAAGGGGGGATATGGGCGATCCAAGGATTTTTCCAAGTTTCGGTACTTTTTACGGTATCGCTCATAGCTCCGGCTGTAAGCAAGCAAATGACAATTTAAGACATGATTTGGAAAGGTATTGAGTAGTACTAACTTACGTTAGAACACAGCGAAGCGCTATCGGTTCATGGCAAGGCCGATATAAACAGTCAAAGATGAAAAATGTTGATAAAATGAACAAAAATTACCTTGGTACGCGAATAGCGGCCAGGGATGAAGAGGTACGAAGTTGGTGTAGAACAATTATATTTAGGGCTTGGTACGCTCTAAAAGTTTGCTGAAGACCGCAAAGCGCTCAGACCCATAGAAAGTGGCCATTTGGGCCGAACAGTGCATGCAAAGAGGTGAAAATGCAAAAATTGCACTTTGGGGGGCGATTTGCGGGGGGAAGGAGGGGTCGGAGGGCAAAATGTCCCTTGACCAAAAAGTCTTATCTCGTCGAGATCTACAACATTGCCGAAGACCGCAAAGCGCTAGCTCGCAATCGAAAAATCGAGAATTTGAAAATTTTCTAAGTCTTGGGCTCCCTAAGGAAAAGTTTCAAAAATCACGTTTGTCCCCTATTTTGAAGGGGAAGGAGTCGGTTCCGGGGCATGGTGTCTTCGGCAAAAAGTCTTATCTTTTTGCGTACTTTCGACTAGTTCAATAAAAATTTTTGACCCAAAATTTGTTCGGCGGACCCCTAGGTCGAAAAACCCGAAAAAAGTCGAAAAAAGTCGAAAATGTCGAAAAATGAGAAAACCTCATATTCGGACTCTACACGAGCCCCAGATATTGAAAAGTGAAATCCGCGGTCGATTTGGAACAAAAAATTTACCTAGGCAAAGTTGTATGGAGGTAGGGACCCCTGAGAAAAAAGTTTGGTCCCGAGGCTCCTTGGACCACCAAGTCCCTAGGTCGGACCAAAATCGGAAAAAATCCGACCAAAGTCGAAAGTGTCGAAAATTTTAAAAAACCCCTTTTGGGGCCCTATGGCCTCCCTAGATAATGAAAAGTGAGGTCCGCGGCCGATCCGGAAGAAAAACTTGACCTAGGCAAACTTGTATGACGGTGGGGACCCAAAAAAATTTCAATGAGTGTAGTTTAGACAGGCCGGAAAATGTATCGGTGGTCCGTATCAAGGGACGTCTTTTAGTTCCATGGGGTGGTGGTCGTCGAACAAAGTCGCCTAGGTCGACCACCAGAAAGACCAGTCGTGTTGTAATGGATGTTTTGACCACTTTACTAGGGAAACCTAGTAGGTCGAAGCAAATTTGGGGTTCGAGATGAGTTGGTGAAAGTTGGTCCAACCTAGGTGTGCTTGGTGGAGGTTGACCATGAAAGTAGAGCATGATGGGAATGACCATAACTTTGGTTCTAGATGTCGGATCGGTACACTTTCGGCAGTTTTGGAAAGGTGAAGGCCTGCTCTAGCTATGTTTCCTACCAAGCTGAGCGCCTACTAGTGACCCGGAGGAGGTATTAAGGGTCAAAGGCAAAAAGGGGTACCCTAAAGTGCGTGTGACCAAGAAAATGGGAAAAACGGTATCGCCTATAGCTCAGGCTGTATGGCTCGGATCGGAAAGCTTGGATATGCGTTGGAAAGGTCTTGACGAGCGCTAGCTATGTGTCCTACCAAGCGAAGCGCTAGGTGTTGAGCAAGTCGGTCATATTAGAGGGCAAAGGTGAAAAATGGTGGTTTAGAGGCGAAAATTCACCTTATGATCGAAAATAGCGGGCGAACGATAAGAGCTACGAACACGGCGTAGAACAATCATAAGTACGTTACCACAAGACCTAACTTTGGCCAATATAGAGCGAGAAGATCGGAGGTACCCATCAGGGTGATATGGCTGGTTCAAAGTTGGACCAAAACGAGACTTGAGAAATGGATTGAAACACGGTATCGCGAATAACTCAGGCTGTATGGAACGGATCGACAAGCTTAGATCAGTGTTGGAAAGGTCGAACCGAGCGCTAACTATAATCCCAAACAACCGAAGCGCTAAGTGTTGAGCAAAACTGAGTTATTAAGCGACAAAGTGGAAAAATAATACCAAAATGGCCAAAAATCACACAAGACCAAGAATACCGAGCAAGCGGTAAGAGATAGCGGGTTGACGTAGAATACTTATAAGTTGGCCTCTACGAGACCTAAAAGTCGTCCATAGACAGCGAGAAGATCGGACCACTCTGGAAGGGTGATACGAGTGGTCAAAAATTAGCAAAAATGAAACATGGCTAAAATGGATTTGAATTGTGCACCATGTAGCTCCGGCTGTATGGCATGGATTGTAGAGCTAGGATATGTTTTGGAAAGGTAACACCCAGCGCTAGATACGACTAGAAGAAAGCAAAGCGCTAACTAGCATGATTTGGAAGTTATTAAGCGTCAAAGTCGAAAAATGTTACCAAAATTGAAACTCGAGTACATTGGGCCAAAAAGTACAAGTTGTGAAATTTGGACTTACGAGTAAAATACCGAGCAGGCGGTAAGAGATAGAGACTTGGTGTAGAACAATTATAAGTTGGGCATGTTATAACCTATATTTGGCCCGAACATAGTCTCGAGATCGGTGGTACCTAAAAGGGTGGTACAGGTGTTAGATGGTTTTCCCAGAGCATAAGCTCCACATGATATGGAAAACGGGAAACATCATAACTTCGGCTGTATGGCATGGAATGGAACGAACAAGGTATCGATGGAAAGAGAAAAGGTAGCGCTAACTATAATTCCTACCAAGCAAAGCGCTAGCATGTGACCGTTTGGGTGTTATTGTGAGTCAAAGTCAGAAATTGTTACCACGAGAGGCGAAAATCCGACTAAGTCCAAAAATACCGGGCTGGCGGTAAGAGATACGGCTTGGCCGTAGAACATTTATAAGTTGGCCAAGACAAGACCTAAGTTTCGTCCATAGACGACAAGAAGATCGAAGATACCTGAAGGTGAGATATGGGCGTCCCAAAGTGGGCCTTTGAAAAAGTGACAAACTTCCCTTATAACAGCATACACCAAATATCTCTGGCTCTATGGCACCGAATAAGAAGTTGAGCTCAGCGATAGAAAGGTGATAGTCAGCGCTAAATATCATACGAACAGAGTGAAGCGCTAAAGGGAAAGGATCTTGGTGATATAAGGTGACAAAGTCGAGAAAAGTTGCCTCAAAATCATGAAAAATGTGAAAAAATGGCTAAGTCCCGGGTGCCTTAAGGGCAGGTTAATCGAATGTACCGAGCTGGCGGTACGAGATAGAGACTTGGTGTAGAACAATTATATGTTTGGCATGGAAAGACCTACATTCGGTCAATACAAAGTGAGAAGATCAAAGATACCCGCAAGGGTGATATTGGTGTCCAAAGGAAAAAAGCACTAAGTCAAGAAGTCAGTATGCGATGAAACACGGACCAAGAGTACCAAGCAATTGGTGCAAGTTAGAGCCTTAATGGTTCAAGATAGAGACTTGGTGTAGAACAATTATAAGTTTGGCATAGCAAGACCTACATTTGGTCAATACATGGTGCGAAGATCAAAGATACCCGTAAGGGTGATATTGGTGTCCAAAGGTAAAAAACACTAAGTCTTGGGTAACTTATATGAAGAAAAAGGACCCTGATGGGTCATATGGAATTGATCGAAAAATCGGCTAAGTCCCAAAATGGGGATGTCAGAACTACACTCAAATGTTACCACACCAAGCAAGGCAAACTTATATGAAGCAAAGGACCCTGATGGGTCATATGGTATTTTACGAAAAATCGGCTAAGTCCCAAAATGGGGATGTCAGAACTACACTCAAATGTTACCACACCAAGCAAGGCAAACTTATATGAAGCAAAGGACCCTGATGGGTCATATGGTATTTTACGAAAAATCGGCTAAGTCCCAAAATGGGGATGTCTGAACTACACTCAAATGTTACCACATCAAGCAAGGCAAACTTATATGAAGGCAAGGACCCTGATGGGTCATATGGTATTTTACGAAAAATCGGCTAAGTCCCAAAATGATGATGTCAGAACTACACTCATATGTTACCACACCAAGCAAGGCAAACTTATATGAAGGCAAGGACCCTGATGGGTCATATGGTATTTTACGAAAAATCGGCTAAGTCCCAAAATGGGGATGTCAGAACTACACTCAAATGTTACCACACCAAGCAAGGCAAACTTATATGAAGGAAAGGACCCTGATGGGTCATATGGTATTTTACGAAAAATCGGCTAAGTCCCAAAATGGGGATGTCAGAACTACACTCAAATGTTACCACACCAAGCAAGGCAAACTTATATGAAGGAAAGGACCCTGATGGGTCATATGGTATGGATCGAAAAATCGGCTAAGTCCCAAAATGGGGATGTCAGAACTACACTCAAATGTTACCACACCAAGCAAGGCAAACTTATATGAAGGCAAGGACCCTGATGGGTCATATGGTATTTTACGAAAAATCGGCTAAGTCCCAAAATGGGGATGTCAGAACTACACTCAAATGTTACCACACCAAGCAAGGCAAACTTATATGAAGCAAAGGACCCTGATGGGTCATATGGTATTGATTGAAAAATCGGCTAAGTCCCAAAATGGGGATGTCAGAACTACACTCAAATGTTACCACACCAAGCAAGGCAAACTTATATGAAGCAAAGGACCCATATGGGTCATATGGTATTTTACGAAAAATCGGCTAAGTCCCAAAATGGGGATGTCAGAACTACACTCATGTGTTACCACACCAAGCAAGGCAAACTTATATGAAGCAAAGGACCCTGATGGGTCATATGGTATTTTACGAAAAATCGGCTAAGTCCCAAAATGAGGATGTCAGAACTACACTAAAAAGTTACCACACCAAGCAAGGCAAAGTACCTAGGTGAACCCTAGGAAGAAACACGGACCAAGTCAGATGGCCTAAGTCAATAGAACAAGTGACCTAGGCAAAGTTGTATGGCGCTGAGGACCCTGAAAAATCTGGTTAGTGTAGTTTAGACAGGGTAGGTTTTTGGGTCGGCCGAACCCCCTTATTTTGGGTTTTGGCCTCATCAAGAAGCTACACCTAGGCAAACTGCCTAGGGTGAAAGTGCGAAGACCAATCGAATAGTAAGACAAGTTTTGACCGATCGCCCTAGGCAAGCTTGTATGAAGAAAGGGACCCTAAGGGTCATATGGAAATACATGAAAAATCGGCTAAGTCCCAAAATTGGGATGTCAGAACTACACTAAAAAGTTACCACATCAAGCAAGGCAAACTACCTAGGTGAACCCTAGCAAGAAACACGGACCAAGTCAGATGGCCTAAGTCAAGAGTGCAAGTGACCTAGGCAAAGTTGTATGACGGTGAGGACCCTGAAAAATCTGGTTAGTGTAGTTTAGACAGGGGAGGTTTTTGGGTCGGCTGAACCTCCTTATTTTGGGTTTTGACCTCCTCAAGAAGCTACACCTAGGCAAACTGCCTAGGGTGAAAGTGCGAAGACCAATCGAATAGTAAGACAAGTTTTGACCGATCGCCCTAGGCAAGCTTGTATGAAGAAAGGGACCCTATGGGTCATATGGAAATACATGAAAAATCGGCTAAGTCCCAAAATTGGGATGTCAGAACTACACTAAAAAGTTACCACATCAAGCAAGGCAAACTACCTAGGTGAACCCTAGCAAGAAACACGGACCAAGTCAGATGGCCTAAGTCAAGAGTGCAAGTGACCTAGGCAAAGTTGTATGACGGTGAGGACCCTGAAAAATCTGGTTAGTGTAGTTTAGACAGGGGAGGTTTTTGGGTCGGCTGAACCTCCTTATTTTGGGTTTTGACCTCCTCAAGAAGCTACACCTAGGCAAACTGCCTAGGGTGAAAGTGCGAAGACCAATCGAATAGTAAGACAAGTTTTGACCGATCGCCCTAGGCAAGCTTGTATGAAGAAAGGGACCCTATGGGTCATATGGAAATACATGAAAAATCGGCTAAGTCCCAAAATTGGGATGTCTGAACTACACTAAAAAGTTACCACAGCAAGCAAGGCAAAGTACCTAGGTGAACCCTAGGAAGAAACACGGACCAAGTCAGATGGCCTAAGTCAAGAGTACAAGTGACCTAGGCAAAGTTGTATGGCGCTGAGGACCCTGAAAAATCGGGTTAGTGTAGTTCAGACAGGGGAGGTTTCTGGGTCGGCTGAACCTCCTTATTTCGGGTTTTGGCCTCCTCAAGAAGACAGACCTAGGCAAACTGCCTAGGGTGAAAGTGCGAAGACCAATCGAATAGTAAGACAAGTTTTGACCGATCGCCCTAGGCAAGCTTGTATGAAGAAAGGGACCCTATGGGTCATATGGAAATACATGAAAAATCGGCTAAGTCCCAAAATTGGGATGTCTGAACTACACTAAAAAGTTACCACATCAAGCAAGGCAAAGTACCTAGGTGAACCCTAAGAAGAAACACGGACCAAGTCAGATGGCCTAAGTCAAGAGTACAAGTGACCTAGGCAAAGTTGTATGGCGCTGAGGACCCTGAAAAATCGGGTTAGTGTAGTTCAGACAGGGGAGGTTTTTGGGTCGGCTGAACCTCCTTATTTTGGGTTTTGACCTCCTCAAGAAGCTACACCTAGGCAAACTGCCTAGGGTGAAAGTGCGAAGACCAATCGAATAGTAAGACAAGTTTTGACCGATCGCCCTAGGCAAGCTTGTATGAAGAAAGGGACCCTATGGGTCATATGGAAAATCCATGAAAAATCGGCTAAGTCCCAAAATTGGGATGTCTGAACTACACTAAAAAGTTACCACATCAAGCAAGGCAAAGTACCTAGGTGAACCCTAAGAAGAAACACGGACCAAGTCAGATGGCCTAAGTCAAGAGTACATGTGACCTAGGCAAAGTTGTATGGCGCTGAGGACCCTGAAAAATCGGGTTAGTGTAGTTCAGACAGGGGAGGTTTTTGGGTCGGCTGAACCTCCTTATTTTGGGTTTTGACCTCCTCAAGAAGCTACACCTAGGCAAACTGCCTAGGGTGAAAGTGCGAAGACCAATCGAATAGTAAGACAAGTTTTGACCGATCGCCCTAGGCAAGCTTGTATGAAGAAAGGGACCCTTAGGGTCATATGGAAATTCATGAAAAATCGGCTAAGTCCCAAAATTGGGATGTCAGAACTACACTATAAAGTTACCACATCAAGCAAGGCAAAGTACCTAGGTGAACCCTAGGAAGAAACACGGACCAAGTCAGATGGCCTAAGTCAAGAGTATAAGTGACCTAGGCAAAGTTGTATGGCGCTGAGGACCCTGAAAAATCGGGTTAGTGTAGTTAAGACAGGGGAGGTTTCAGGGTCGGCTGGACCTCCTTATTTCGGGTTTTGGCCTCCTCAAGAAGACAGACCTAGGCGAATTGCCTAGGGTGAAACTGCGAAGACCAATCGAATAGTAAGACAAGTTTTGACCGATCGCCCTAGGCAAGCTTGTATGAAGAAAGGGACCCTTAGGGTCATATGGAAATTCATGAAAAATCGGCTAAGTCCCAAAATTGGGATGTCAGAACTACACTAAAAAGTTACCACATCAAGCAAGGCAAAGTACCTAGGTGAACCCTAGGAAGAAACACGGACCAAGTCAGATGGCCTAAGTCAAGAGTGCAAGTGACCTAGGCAAAGTTGTATGGCGCTGAGGACCCTGAAAAATCGGGTTAGTGTAGTTAAGACAGGGGAGGTTTCAGGGTCGGCCAGACCTCCTTATTTCGGGTTTTGGCCTCCTCAAGAAGACAGACCTAGGCGAATTGCCTAGGGTGAAACTGCGAAGACCAATCGAATAGTAAGACAAGTTTTGACCGATCGCCCTAGGCAAGCTTGTATGAAGAAAGGGACCCTTAGGGTCATATGGAAATTCATGAAAAATCGGCTAAGTCCCAAAATTGGGATGTCAGAACTACACTATAAAGTTACCACATCAAGCAAGGCAAAGTACCTAGGTGAACCCTAGGAAGAAACACGGACCAAGTCAGATGGCCTAAGTCAAGAGTATAAGTGACCTAGGCAAAGTTGTATGGCGCTGAGGACCCTGAAAAATCGGGTTAGTGTAGTTAAGACAGGGGAGGTTTCAGGGTCGGCTGGACCTCCTTATTTCGGGTTTTGGCCTCCTCAAGAAGACAGACCTAGGCGAATTGCCTAGGGTGAAACTGCGAAGACCAATCGAATAGTAAGACAAGTTTTGACCGATCGCCCTAGGCAAGCTTGTATGAAGAAAGGGACCCATAGGGTCATATGGAAATTCATGAAAAATCGGCTAAGTCCCAAAATTGGGATGTCAGAACTACACTAAAAAGTTACCACATCAAGCAAGGCAAAGTACCTAGGTGAACCCTAGGAAGAAACACGGACCAAGTCAGATGGCCTAAGTCAAGAGTATAAGTGACCTAGGCAAAGTTGTATGGCGCTGAGGACCCTGAAAAATCGGGTTAGTGTAGTTAAGACAGGGGAGGTTTCAGGGTCGGCCAGACCTCCTTATTTCGGGTTTTGGCCTCCTCAAGAAGACAGACCTAGGCGAATTGCCTAGGGTGAAACTGCGAAGACCAATCGAATAGTAAGACAAGTTTTGACCGATCGCCCTAGGCAAGCTTGTATGAAGAAAGGGACCCTATGGGTCATATGGAAATTCATGAAAAATCGGCTAAGTCCCAAAATTGGGATGTCAGAACTACACTATAAAGTTACCACATTAGCAAGGCAGACTTGTATGAAGAACGGGACCCAGGTGAAAGTAGCAAATATCCCAAACCGAACATGAATATTATACACACAAGAGTACGAACATAAAGGAACACGGACCAAGCGTGCCGAGAGAATCGGTACTATAGAGCCCTCGTGGTTCTACACAAAGACTTTATGTTAGGGGTTCAAGCCCCATAGTACTCAAACGGTGACAGTAGCAAATATCCCAAACCGAACATGAATATTATACACACAAGAGTACGAACATAAAGGAACACGGACCAAGCGTGCCGAGAGAATCGGTACTATAGAGCCCTCGTGGTTCTACACAAAGACTTTATGTTAGGGGTTCAAGCCCCATAGTACTCAAACGGTGACAGTAGCAAATATCCAAAAACGAACTGGAATTTACATTCTGTTGGTCATGCGGTCGTCCAAAGGGGTCTAGTATCCTGGGATGACAAGCATCACGGGCACAGTCTCGTATCAAAACAGTCGAAGAGGCCCGCGAAAGCTTGCTTTCCATGGCTATGCGATGCACAAATTGAGTTTCTCCGTAGTTATACACAGCGCACAGGTGAAAGTAGCAAATATCCCAAATCGAACATGAATTTTATACACACAAGAGTACAAACATAAAGGAACACGGACCAAGCGTACCGAGAGAATCGGTACTAGAGCCCTTGTGGTTCTACATTGAGAGCCCTCGTGGTTCTACATAGATACTTTATGTTAGGGGTTCCAACCCCATAGTACTAGAACGGTGGAAGTAGCAAATAAACCGAACGTGGAATTTACTTTCTGATGGTCATGCGGTCGTCCAAAGGGGTCTTGTATCCTGGGATGACAAGCATCACGGGCACAGCTCGTATCAAAACAGTCGAAGAGGCCCGCGAAAGCTTGCTTTCCATGGCTATGCGATGCACAAATTGAGTTTACTCACCGTAGTATAAAACGAACGAACCGAACCTATCCGAGTAGGGATAATGGGCGCAGTAACATACTTCTGTGACCCAGCGAGAGTTGAACGAGGTGACATGAACTGTCAGTGGCTTATATCAGATGGGATACATACATGAGATTGCTTTCAAATCTACACTCGAAAACCTAACCAAGTAAAAGCGAACGTGGGAAGGATTCGAAACCGGTCACGAAATCTTAAGCTGGAAAGAGTCATCACTATGGATACATATTATGCGAAACCAATCAAGTGCTCAGTACTGATCCAAAACCTAAGAGCACTAGTGAACACCTTATTCTCACCCTAGTTCACATCCAAGTGATCGACCACGTGTGTGAAGCAAAGACCAATCGAATTCCTCAATGGACCGAACACTATGAACAAATGGCCAAAAACGTTATAACTATCCAAACATACTACTATCTAGCGAAAGTCATCACGATGGAACCATACCATGATCTTTAACCTATAGCGCTCACCATATTCCTACCCAGAGTGCAAGTGAACAGATTGCTCACCCCTACCCAGTTCACAACCACGTGATCGACTAACATACCGAGGTTACCACAAGTCAAAGTTATACGTTTACAAGCGCAAGACCAATCGAAAACCCCGAAAGCAATCTCGACCCAAAATGTATTATCCGTGAGTGTAGTCGAGTCTCGTACTCGTCATCTGTAATCGTCGGATAGAATATCCAGTACACGGTTGTCTTTCCAAATGAAATCTACATACAGAACTCGCTCTTGGCAAATGGGTGGCAATGGCGCAATCAGGAGCGAGTTCCCGTCCGGGTGCCAAGTGATTGGCAAATGTCTGGGGGAAAGCAACCATATATTGATTTGTCTGTTAGTGTACTGGGTGTTTGAGGTATGTAGTATCCACGCTTGGTTGGGTGTGTCAGAGGACCGTGAATGCGTTCGCAACCCCAATTGGGGTACATCGGGAATGATTTTGTGGAACCGATGTGCCCGGCACACACTAAGTTTTGTTGCAAGTTAATAGTGTGCCATGTCCGGGGGGGTTGTGATTAAACTCTGGTGAATTGCGTACTGTGGTGATTGGGGTATGAAAGCCCCGCAGTTGCAATGATCGGACGCGCCTAGCGTGTCCTTTAGTTGATGGTAGGGAAATGAAGGCCCTTGTCAGCTCACCTAAGTATTCATGGAAGTTTGGCATAAGGTCGCTGTGGTAGGGGTATGAAGGCCCCGTCAGCGCATGCACAATCGGGCGCACGTGCGCTTAGCGGAGTCGAATGCCGCTCAAGTGCCTGTCCGGTGCATCGGGTGTGTGTGATACGAGGGCAATGAGGTTCGCACGGGGGCTCGCCTCCCGTGTGCTACCGGACTTGACAACATATAGAACGTGGTGTTTGCTCCTCCGGGTGCAATGGGACAATGAACATTCGAACGCAAAGTCGGAATTCTGGTTGATCCTACCAGTAATATACGCTCGTCTCAAAGGTTAAGCCATGCATGTCTAAGTACAAACAGATTTAATGTGAAACCGCATAAGGCTCAGTATAACAGCTATAATTTACGAGATCATCAACCTAGTTACTTGGATAACTGTGGAAAATCTAGAGCTAATACATGCAACATGCCAGGACCCTCGCGGGAACTGGTGCACTTATTAGTCAAACCAATCGCGGGTTCTCCGTGTCATTGAGTTGAAGTCTGGATAATGATGCTGATCGTATGGTCTCGCACCGACGACAGATCTCGCAAATATCTGCCCTATCAACTATGGATGGTAGTATAGAGGACTACCATGGTTGCAACGGGTAACGGGGAATCAGGGTTCGATTCCGGAGAGGGAGCCTGAGAAATGGCTACCACATCCAAGGAAGGCAGCAGGCGCGTAAATTACCCAATCCCGGGACGGGGAGGTAGTGACGAGAAATAACAATATGAAACTCTTTAATGATGTTTCATAATTGGAATGAGTAGAGCATAAATCCTTCTACGAGGATCAAGTGGAGGGCAAGTCTGGTGCCAGCAGCCGCGGTAATTCCAGCTCCACTAGCGTATATTAAAATTGTTGCGGTTAAAACGTTCGAAGTTGATACTTGTCCAACACAGTCCGGCTCCGCCGACCCGGTCAACCCGTGGTCGGTGGGCCAAGTCGGAATCTGGTTGCGACTCAATGGTGTGGTAGGGCACCAAGTCTGTGTCATGGTGTGCCCTTCAACGGGTGCAAGTGTAACATAGAGCTCGACCGCTCACGTTTACCTTGAACAAATTAGAGTGCTTAAAGCAGGGTGCCCAAACGCCCTAGAATAATCTTGCATGGAATAATGGAATACGACCTTGGTCTAATCTTTCATTGGTTTGTACTCAGACCGGAGGTAATGATTAACAGAAGTAGTTGGGGACACTAGTATTACGGCGCGAGAGGTGAAATTCGTAGACCGTCGTAAGACTAACTAAAGCGAAGGCATTTGTCAAGGATGCTTTCTTTAATCAAGAACGAAAGTTAGAGGATCGAAGGCGATTAGATACCGCCCTAGTTCTAACCGTAAACGATGCCAACTAGCAATTGGGAGACGCTACAACCAGGTGCTCTCAGTAGCTTCCGGGAAACCAAAGTCAGGTTCCGGGGGAAGTATGGTTGCAAAGTTGAAACTTAAAGGAATTGACGGAAGGGCACCACAATGAAATGGAGCTTGCGGTTCAATTTGACTCAACACGGGAAAACTTACCAGGTCCGAACTTATGGAGGTGAGACAGATTAATAGCTCTTTCTCAAATTTAAGGGTAGTGGTGCATGGCCGTTCTTAGTTCGTGGATTGATTTGTCTGGTTAATTCCGATAACGAACGTGACTCACATATGCTAACTAGAACGCAGTCAGCGTTAATGCGTCGATGCCGATTGGAACGGGTTAGGACCTTTCGGTGGAGTATGACCTGACACCTTCGCTGTTCGTGTGCGCAAGTGCACTTACGGTACGCTGCTTAGCAGGACAATTTGTGTTTAGCAAAATGAGATCGAGCGATAACAGGTCCGTGATGCCCTTAGATGTTCTGGGCTACACGCGTGCTACAATGTGGGTAGCAGCGTGTCTCCTATTCCGAGAGGAACGGGAAATCACTCAAATACTCACTTAGTAGGGATTATGGATTGCAATGGTCCATATGAACTCGGAACTTCTAGTAAGTGCTGGTCATCAGCCAGCGTTGAATACGTCCCTGCCCTTTGTACACACCGCCCGTCGCTACTACCGATGGATTATTTAGTGAGGTCTTTGGAGATGATCGTTCGCTGGATCCTCGTGAACCGCGTCTGCTTTATCGAAGTTGACCGAACTTGATGATTTAGAGGAAGTAAAAGTCGTAACAAGGTTTCCGTAGGTGAACCTGCGGAAGGATCATTAGTGGCCAAGTGATCCTTCCAGAAGTCCGAACCTGCGGGTTGAGACTTCGGCACAAGTTGCCATATGATAATTGACGAAACACTATAGAAGTCCGAACCTGCGGGTTGAGACTCAGGCACAAGTTGCCATATGAAAGTTGACGAAACACTATAGAAGTCCGAACCTGCGGGTTGAGACTTAGGCACACGTTGCCTTATACATGACTTCGAACAAATACACAAGTCCGAACCTGCGGGTTGAGACTTAGGCACAAGTTGCCATATGAAAGTTGACGAAACACTAACAAGTCCGAACCTGCGGGTTGAGACTTAGGCACACGTTGCCTTATACATGACTTCGAACAAATACACAAGTCCGAACCTGCGGGTTGAGACTTAGGCACAAGTTGCCTTATACATACATTGGCCAAATAAACAGAAGTCCGAACCTGCGGGTTGAGACTTAGGCACAAGTTGCCATATTATATTCGATCAAACACTAAGTAGTCCGAACCTGCGGGTTGAGACTCAAGACCGTAACAAGATGTCACTATACAAGTCCGAACCTAAGGGTTGAGACTTAATGCGATCTAGATACCAAGTTGACATCCAATACCTGTTGAGCAAAACCAAAGATTCCCTGTTCTCGAATGATTACACTATATAACAGGGAATCTTGAAGAAATCAAGCAAGCGTGAAACAAAGTCATCACTTGGGCATGCTCGATAGCCAACCACATGACCTTAACCTAAGAGAGCATGCAAACCACATGATACCTATAAACGATTAACCCGCCCTAGTTCAATCGTTCACCAAGTGATGACTTCAGTATGGCTAAGAGAAAAACTTTTGAATGGGAAAAACTCTAAGTCCGAACCTCCGGGTTGAGACTTCCGCGTCGGAGGTGGGCGCACCTCCTATCCGAAAGATGGTGAATCAGGGGTGTTCGATCAGCAATGGTCGGATGCCCCGTCGTAGTCCAACTATGACAATCCAAGTCAAGACCTCCGGGTTGAGACTTCCGCGTCCGGAGGTACGCGTACCGCCTACCCGAAAGATGGTGAATCAGGGGTGTTCGATCAGCAATGGTCGGATGCCCCGTCGTAGTCCAACTATGACAATCAAAGTCAAGACCTCCGGGTTGAGACTTCCGCGTCCGGAGGTACGCGTACCGCCTACCCGAAAGATGGTGTGCTTCTGGGGTATTCGATGAGTCGGATACCCCGTCGTAGTCCAACTATGACAATACAAAGTCAAGACCTCCGGGTTGAGACTTCCGCGTCCGGAGGTACGCGTACCGCCTACCCGAAAGATGGTGTGCTTCTGGGGTATTCGATGAGTCGGATACCCCGTCGTAGTCCAACTATGACAATCAAAGTCAAGACCTCCGGGTTGAGACTTTCTAAGAGTACAAGCATAAAGGAACACGGACCAAGCCGTACCGAGAGAATCGGTACTAGAGCCCTTGTGGTTCTACATTGAGAGAGCCCTCGTGGTTCTCATTAGGGGCTTTATGCAAGAAGTACTCAATACTGTGGTGTGAAGTATAAAGTATAGAGTCCTCCACTGGTCCACGCTGCTCCGGCGGTCCTGGGTAAGATAGTTCATTCTAGCTTGCCCTATGTGGAAGAGGACTCAATACCCTACCTGTTGAGCTTGAAACAAAGTCATCACTTGGGCATGCTCATATTGCCATACACAATTACATTATATTCGAATGAGCATGCAAGCGACCCTATATAGACCGAACCAAAACGATAGATACCGCCGTAGTTCACCCCCACCAAGTGATGACTTCAGTATGGCTAGTGTGTGAAGTATAAAGTATAGTCCTCCCCTAGTCCACACTGCTTCGGCGGTCCTGGGTAAGATAGTTAGTTCTAGCTTGCCCTATGTGGAAGAGGACACAATACTTAATACTTAGAGTACAAGCATAAAGGAACACGGACCAAGCCGTACCGAGAGAATCGGTACTAGAGCCCTCGCGGTTCTACATTGTGAGCCCTCGTGGTTCAAACTAGATACTTTATGCAAGGCGTACTCAAAACTGTGGTGTGAAGTATAAAGTATAGTCCTCATCTGGTCCACGCTGCTTCGGCGGTCCTGGGTAAGATAGTTAATTCTAGCTTGCCCTATGTGGAAGAGGACACAATACTTAATACTGTGGTGTAATGGACAAGGTATAGTCCTCCACTGGTCCACGCTGCTCCGGCGGTCCTGGGTAAGATAGTTCATTCTAGCTTGCCCTATGTGGAAGAGGACTCAATACCCTACCTGTTGAGCTTGAAACAAAGTCATCACTTGGGCATGCTCATATTGCCATACAATATTCCATTATCTACTAATGAGCATGCAGCTATATGATTATAACCTGTAAACGATTACCCCGCCGTAGTTCAGCGCTTCAACCAAGTGATGACTTCAGTATGGCTAGTGTGTGAAGTATAAAGTATAGTCCTCCCCTGGTCCACACTGCTTCGGCGGTCCTGGGTAAGATAGTTAGTTCTAGCTTGCCCTATGTGGAAGAGGACACCATACTTAATACTGTGGTGTAATGAACAAAGTATAGTCCTCCACTGGTCCACGCTGCTTTGCAGTCCTGGGTAAGATAGTTAATTCTAGCTTGCCCTATGTGGAAGAGGGCATACAAGACAAAGTATAGTTCTCCCCTGGTCCACGCTGCTCCGGCGGTCCTGGGTAAGATAGTTAATTCTAGCTTGCCCTATGTGGAAGAGAGCATACATGAACCAAGAACGAAGGTTATGATCGAGGAATGATTCGACAACTAACCGATGGTATGAAATGTGAAGAATTCAAGCAAGCACACAATCAAGTCATCACTTGGGCATGCTCGATAGCCAACCTCATGACATTAACCTAGTAGAGCATGCGAAAACCAATATATATGTAAACGATGCCTCCCTAGTTCAGCGCTTCAACCAAGTGATGACTTCAGAATGGCTAAATCAAATCGGTTCAAAACATACCATCGGTACCCTATTGAAACACACAAGTCGATATCAAACCTCTTAATTGTGTAGTCCTCCACTGGTCCACGCCGCTGCGGCGGTCCTGGGTAAGATAGTTCATTCTAGCTTGCCCTATGTGGAAGAGGGCACATTACTCAATACTGTGGTGTTATGAACAAAGTATAGTCCTCCTCTGGTCCACGCTGCTTCGGCGGTCCTGGGTAAGATAGTTAATTCTAGCTTGCCCTATGTGGAAGAGGGCATACAAGACAAAGTATAGTTCTCCCCTGGTCCACGCTGCTCCGGCGGTCCTGGGTAAGATAGTTAATTCTAGCTTGCCCTATGTGGAAGAGAGCATACATGAAACAAGAACGAAGGTTATGATCGAGGAATGATTCGACAACTAACCGATGGTATGAAATGTGAAGAATTCAAGCAAGCACACAATCAAGTCATCACTTGGGCATGCTCGATAGCCAACCCTATGACATTAACCTAGTAGAGCATGCGAAAACCAATATATATGTAAACGATGCCCCTCCCTAGTTCAGCGCTTCAACCAAGTGATGACTTCAGAATGGCTAAATCAAATCGGTTCAAAACATACCATCGGTACCCTATTGAAACACACAAGTCGATATCAAACCTCATGATTGTGTAGTCCTCCACTGGTCCACACTGCTCCGGCGGTCCTGGGTAAGATAGTTCATTCTAGCTTGCCCTATGTGGAAGAGGGCACATTACTCAATACTGTGGTGTTATGAACAAAGTATAGTCCTCCACTGGTCCACGCTGCTTCGGCGGTCCTGGGTAAGATAGTTAGTTCTAGCTTGCCCTATGTGGAAGAGGGCATACAAGACAAAGTATAGTTCTCCCCTGGTCCACGCTGCTTCGGCGGTCCTGGGTAAGATAGTTAATTCTAGCTTGCCCTATGTGGAAGAGAGCATACATGAACCAAGAACGAAGGTTATGATCGAGGAATGATTCGACAACTAACCGATGGTATGAAATGTGAAGAATTCAAGCAAGCACACAATCAAGTCATCACTTGGGCATGCTCGATAGCCAACCTCATGACATTAACCTAGTAGAGCATGCGAAAACCAATATATATGTAAACGATGCCTCCCTAGTTCAGCGCTTCAACCAAGTGATGACTTCAGAATGGCTAAATCAAATCGGTTCAAACCATACCATCGGTATCCTATTGAAACACACAAGTCGATATCAAACCTCATGATTGTGTAGTCCTCCACTGGTCCACGCCGCTTCGGCCGTCCTGGGTAAAATGGAACATTCCAGCTTGCCCTATGTGGAAGAGGGCACATTACTCAATACTGTGGTGTGAAGTATAAAGTTCAGTTCTCCCCTGGTCCACGCTGCTTCGGCGGTCCTGGGTAAGATAGTTCATTCTAGCTTGCCCTATGTGGAAGAGGACACTTCATACTTCGTCTCTAAGCGGCGGCTTGACTCCTCCCT
>NW_026689708.1:337500-367500 GCF_943734765.1 Anopheles ziemanni | reverse complement strand
GCCATGATCCGGGAAGAGTTCCGACACGACGTGCTGTAGAATCGCAGGATCTCGCTCCGGGGGGACGCGGCTACCCTTAAGGCGTGACGTTACCACCTTATAGGCAGTGCCAAAGACATTGTCCTCGGCTTCCGCAATCATCTCATCAAAGCTACGGTCCTTGCTTGCCTTGATGGCGCGGGCGAGTTCCTTCTTACAACTCCTGTGCCGTTCTCTGGCCAACTCTCGTTGTGCACCAGTTCCGGCAGTCAAAATCGCATCCTCAGATGACTTGCACTGCTCCCTGAGAAGGCCGATTTCCTGCGTCCACCAGTACATTTCCGGTCTCACCAAAAACTGCGCTGGCGGTGCCCTCTGCATCACCTCATCGCAGGCTCTAGTAAGTCCAGCGGTGAGGGTCGCCGGTGATACAGCCGCTTCGGCAAACCCGGAAGCCTGGAGCGCGATCTGGAAGGCTTCGGGATGGAATTGACGCAACTTCCATCTCGGTCCAATCTGCTCGCGTTGTCGCTGCCGGTCGCGATGCTGGTGCTGTTGTTGCGGTTGCCTCTGCTGGTGTGGTGAAGCGCTGCTGACTGGTGTCGCGGATACGCTGAATCTCACGTATCTGTGGTCACTGTTGGTGAAAGTGTCGAGCACCCGCCAGTCGTTACCGGGTTCAATGGCCGGACTGGCGAAGGACACGTCGACCACACTTTCAGTAGCACTGCCGTTGCCGACGAACGTGGGCACACTGCCGCGGTTCAAGATCGCCAGGTCAAGCTGGTCGACGACCTCGGCGAGATCCTCACCACGCGGCTTCGTCCTCGCGCTGCCCCATCGCACGTGCCAGGCATTGAAGTCGCCCGCCAAGACTACGAGGGGGTGTGCTCTGGCCTCGATATCGATCTCGTCGAGCAGCCGCTGGTAGTCCTCGTCCGTCCATCCCGGTGTTGGTGGGGCGTAGCAAGAGATGAAGGTCACCCCCGCCACCTGGACCGACACCAGTCCTACCCTACTTGCCCAGACTCGCTGTATGGGCAAGGCTCCGGTCGTAATAACGGCTGCCTTCGCTGTCGAGTCCACCGCCCAGTTCCCGTTATTGGGTGGAACACGGTAGATCTCCGACGCCAGCACAATGTCGATCCTTTGCTCCCGTGCGGTCTGGAGCATGAGGTCTTGTGCTACCCTGCTGCGCGCCAAGTTGATCTGGAGGATCTTCAACCCAGCGTCACGCCCTCTAACAGTGGTGTTCGTAGCTAGCGGGAACATGACGGCTGGCTACTTCCGCTGCAAACCGGTGAACCTGTCTGATGTTGTCCGGAACACGTAAGGCACTTGGGGCCCGAGCTGCACTCCTTAGCCTTGTGCTGCTTCGATCCGCACCGGAAGCAGCACTTGGAGTAGTCAGGGCCGGTGCACTCGCGAGAGCGGTGCCCCTTGCCAAAGCAGCGGTAGCAGAGCTGCTCTCCTGCAGGGACCGATGCGAGCGCCTGCACGACGCAACTCGTGTTCCCTATGGTGACCCGGTGACCGTCGAGAAGCTGGCACTGCCCGCGCGGCAGCTTGATATGGGCTTTCTGCAGCCCGTCGTACCGCCGCCACAGCCGAACTGCCTCGCCCGGAACCGTCAGCCCCGCCTGCCGCTTAATCGCCGAAATCAAGTCGTCGACAGTCGCCAGCATGTCGATTCCTGTGATCGCTGCCGTCTGCTTGTCGACAAGGAGGTGGGCCACTCCATCCTCCTTGATGGCTTCGCTGACATCGGCCAGCACACTCTCGCAGTCCGTGTTCGGCTTCAGCCACAGCGACAGCTTCCGCTCCCCTGTGCGGCAAACCCTCGCCACGAACTGATCCACATTGGTCTTGGAACGCACTGCCTTGTATGTGTCGAGGAAGGCCTTGCCCTCGTTGGCCTCGAGGACGATCACCGCAGGCCTCTCCACTTTAGCAGCGCTCTTTCCCGCTTTCTGTGGTGCTGCTCTCTTGTCTCCCTTGGCCACGACTTTAGCAAAGGATGCTGGTTGCGCATGCACCTTGGTTGCCACAGCCGCTGCTTTCTTTGCCTTCGGTTTTGGCTTTTCTGGAGCCATGGCCTGGGACGAGACGGCCTCGACCGGGATCTCGGGGACATCAGGCGTGATGACTTCGTTCATGCCCGTCGGTTCGCCCTCTTTTTTCTTGCCGCGCCTTGCCCGGGTCCGCTTTCGTTTGGGAGTGTCGCCAGGTGGATGCTGGCTTTGCCCAACAGCACTGGAGTCGACGACATGTTGTTGTTGCTGCTGCGTAGCTACCGCCAACTCTCCCATCGAGTGGAGTCCACTTTGGAGCAGCATAAGTTCTCTTTCGCTGGCTGCCGCACGCTCACGAAGGCTAATGTTGTCTCGCTTCAGCTCCTGATTTTCACGAGACAACAACTTCAGCTTTGTCTTCAGCTCCGCGTCGCCATCCTTTGCCGTCGCCCGGCCCGTCTCCATCTCGCTAACCTTAGCGAGGAGAGTCTCGACGGTTGCCCGGAGCTCCCTCAACTCGCTGCTGAGGCTTGCGATAGTCGGCTCCTGCTGCGGGACTTCGGCCACCTGCTGGACGACGGTTGAGTTGAGCTCGTCCTCGTCGCTCTCCTCTGAAATCTCCATATCACTGGCTAGCAGGGCCATCCGCTGCACCACCACCACCGGCCGAGTGGGCGTCGCAGTCGATGGCGCGACACTGCCTCCCTTTCGCTGCCGAGTCAACGGCAGCGCAACCGATGATGTCATCACTTTGTCCCCGTCGTCCTTCGGCGATGGCGCGGTAGCGTCACAGGTGGACCGGAGCCTGACGGACCGACGCGTCGAAGGCTCCCCCGATGCCTGCTCCATTCCCCTACTGCAACCCTGAAAATCGCTGTGGGCAATGGGTTAGGTTGCGGAGAGCCAGGGTGGAGTGTCTGGGAAGGGAAGGTGGGAAGGGGAAGGGGAGTGGAGGAAGGCCAAGTACCGGTGCGAAATAGAAACTCCAACAAATAAAAGGCCAAACCAATCTTTTTCCCCTTTCCAAATCTGAGCTTATATCTCAGTTCTTCTCTGCGATCAGGTGCCGCCTGGTTGACAAATCCGCAAACCGCCAGCCGATACACTCGCCATAAAACTCAGAGTGCCGCCTGGTTGTGATAACCGGTGATCTCCACCAGCCGAGACACTTGATGAACTGAAGGCGCCGCCTGGTTGTGACGTTGAAAAGCTCAGCACCAGTGCCGCCGCCTGGTAACAGTGTTCGAAATCTCCGTGAGCCGAGACACCCGCCACGACCCGAAGCGCCGCCTGGTGGCAATGCTGGCAATCCGCTGGTACTGGTGGCGCCGCCTGGCGGCCAACTTCGGAACCAAGTTTAGCCGAGACACACTGAAATATTTCACCGGGATGATGGAACCTCGAAATTTTTCAGCCGAGACACATGAAACATTTCACTCTTAGCCGAGACACCTTGAAAAGTTTCACTGAAACATTTCAACCGGATGGTTGGTCCATGAAATATTTCAGCCGGGACACTTGAAACATTTCACCCCCAGCCGGGACACCTATCCGGGACACACTGCCGCCAACGGTCAATTAAAAATACCGGCCAATTTGGATAACCGGCCAATTTGAATTACCGACCGATTTGAATTAACGGCCACTTCAAACCAACGGCCACCGACTCCACCAACGGTCAATTTGAACGACCCGAAAATCCGGCACCAACGGTCCTTTTTTGAAAAACTGGATCAGATGACACGGAGCCCGATTCGGCTTAGGTGAAATCGCTCGGATCTTCGAGTCCGAATCCGGCTGGAAAATGGACGATCGAATCTTCACCTGCCAAAATTTTTGCACCGCGTGCTTTCACTTTATTTACACTTATTTTGCGCTGAATTCGTCTTTTTTCATACGGTTTTCTCTGACTTTCGTTTTAAAACACCATCTGTCATCTAAAAAACCACATCCGGCCAGGATCCGGACACTTTTTTAACCAAAAAACACGTAGTCCCAAATGGGGCTACGCCCCGGGCCGCTCTCCATACAAAATGTAAACAAACACTTTTCTTTCTTATTTTTCGTTGAAATCGATGATTTTAATGCGGTTTTCACTACTAATCTGTAGATTGGCACTAGTTTTAACGATTACAACAAGTTTTCGTGGGTTCTTTAAACTTTTTACGCGAAATTTTTATGAAAAACACGGAGCGACGCTCAGCACGTGTTGACACTACAGCGTTTGACAGCTCACACACAGGGATAACTGGCTTGTGGCCGCCCACAGGGATAACTGGCTTGTGGCCGCCAAGCGTTCATAGCGACGTGGCTTTTTGATCCTTCGATGTCGGCTCTTCCTATCATTGCGAAGCAAAATTCACAAAGCGTAGGATTGTTCACCCTTTCAAGGGAACGTGAGCTGGGTTTAGACCGTCGTGAGACAGGTTAGTTTTACCCTACTGGTGTGCAAGTACTATCTCAATGGAATTCCTGTGCAGTACGAGAGGAACCACAGGTACGGACCAATGGCTCAATACTAGTCCGAGCGGACTTTGGTATGACGCTACGTCCGTCGGATTATGCCTGAACGCCTCTAAGGTCGTAACCGAACCAGGCTGGTAGTATATGTATAGGAGTCGTTAGCTAGATGGCTAATAACATCACGAGACCGGATTGAGTCTTCTATAGACTCTTTCCATTTATTGGAAACCCTCAAACTGAGCCTATCGCGAGTGCGCTCGCCGAAGTACCTGAAGTGGGAAAAGGCGTTGTGCTTGCCGATCTTCCAAGAATAGTTTCGACTCCTAAGACCACCCGAAAACGACGGGTTTGCAGGCTGGGCGCTACGCATTGAAGAGAGATGTACATTTCGATCCTTTCAGGCGACCCATGCTTGGTGGTTGTGTGCGGTGTGCTCCCCCCGGGGGGCACATGCGGCATACCGTGTGTGGACTAGTTGGACCCACCCTTGCGGTGGACCGACCGGTCAGTGGTGTTTGCGGGTTAACACATGCGAGCGTTGCGGCCCAGAGGCCTTACCGCCTTTCACTGCGGGTTCGTCAAGAACTTGGAGATGGTCGCAACGCATCGGGTCCTCCCGGGGTACTTGGTGTTTGGATGCTGGCTTGGTGATTAAACACTTGATATTCCATCTTCGGATGAATTTCGGGTGTCACCTGTTGCCTAAGACCACTTGCATGTTTAGCTCGCCGTGGGGTAGCAAGCGTTGTGATCTAATGGCCTTACCGGGCAAACACTTTCGGTTCGTCAAGGACTTGGAGTGCCGGGACGGGTTGGCGGATCCATCACTCTGAGTATGCCGGGTTGATACTTGGGGTTGGTTTGGTTTTGGTGACCCAATACTAGATGTACCATCTCGGTGGTATGTCAGTATCACCTATACTCCAGACCACTTGCATGGTTAGCAAGCGTTGTGATCTAATGGCCCAACCGGGCAAACACTTTGGGTTCGCAAGGACTTAGAGTGCCGGGACGGGTTGGCGGATCCAACACTCTGGGTACCTCCGGGTACTTGGGGTTGGTTGAGGACTTGGTGAACAAACACTTGATATACACTCTCCGGATGTACTTCGGGTGTCACCTGTTGTCCGAGACCACTTGCATGGTTAGCAAGCGTTGTGGTCTAATGGCCCTACCGGGCAAACACTTTATGTTCGCGAGGACTTGGAGTGCTGGTAGTGGTTGGCGGACCCAACACTCTGGGTACCTCCGGGTACTTGGGGTTGGTTGAGAACTTGGTGAAGATACCCCTGTCACCTTGTTCGAGGCCACTTGCATGGTCGCAAGCGTTGTGATACAATGGCCCTACCGGGCAAACACTTTGGGTTCGCAAGGACTTGGAGTGCCGGGACGGGTTGGCGGATCCAACACTCTGGGTACCTCCGGGTACTTGGGGTTGGTTGAGGACTTGGTGAGCAAACACTTGATATACGTTCTTCGGATGTACTTCGGGTGTCACCTGTTGTCCGAGGCCACTTGCATGGTCAACGGTTGAGGTGGTGATGGCGGGTCGGTGCTGTAGGGTGCCGGCCTGTTGGCTGCCTTGGCCGGGTTGGTTGGTTAACACTTGATTGGGCTTGCACCCGAGGGTAATGGCACTTGAAGGTGGGTACTAGCCGGCTGACCTGGTGTGATGGTTGGTTGGTGAACACTTGGCGGTACTTGCACTTGGCTGTGCTTGGACTTGAAGGTGGGATCCGGCTGGCCTAGGCCATTGGTGGTTGGTTGGTGGGTTAGCCCTTAGCTGGGCTGGCTGGCTGGCTGGCCATCGGTGGTGTGGTGTGGTGTGGTGTGTGGAGTCGAGCATCGCGCGCCGTTGCCTTCTTCGGAGTGTTGTAGGTACGCAAGTGCTTGCAGTGCAAAGAGGTTGGTGATGGAGTGACATTGCCTTCACCATGGAGTTGCGGGTACATAGGTACTTGCAAGGAGATGGTGGTATGGTGGTGTTGCGTGTGTGGTGTTCGATTAGAAAGATATAATTTCTAAGTCCGGATTAGTGCTGTCAGTGGGGCCGCCGCTAACAGGTCCTGCACGGCCACCGTGGGGCTTGACTTGGCGCTATTCCGGACTTGGGGCGATCACGATGTCCCCGTGCGGGACTTAGAAGATGGAAGAACACAAGTACCCTTATCCCATGACTTGTGAGCGATTGGCATACGTTACCACATGAGGAGAAAAATTGGCCCGGATCCATATTATATGAACAGAAAAATCGGCTAAGTCCCGGATCCATATTATATGAAGGGAAAAATCGGCTAAGTCCCGGATCCATATTATATGAAGAGAAAAATCGGCTAAGTCCAGGATCCATATTATATGAAGAGAAAAATCGGCTAAGTCCAGGATCCATATATAATAACCTAATAATCGGCTAAGTCCCGGATCCATATTATATGAAGAGAAAAATCGGCTAAGTCCAGGATCCATATATAATAACCTAATAATCGGCTAAGTCCAGGATCCATATATAATAACCTAATAACAGGCTAAGTCCAGGATCCATATAATATGAAGAGAAAAATCGGCTAAGTCCCAGATTGGGTCTGTCAGAAATACACTTCCAAGTTACCACACAAGCAAGCAAGATGGCCTAGTGATGGATCCATATGATATGAAGAGAAAAATCGGCTAAGTCCCAGATTGGGTCTGTCAGAAATACACTTCCAAGTTACCACACAAGCAAGCAAGATGGCCTAGTGATGGATCCATATGATATGAAGAGAAAAATCGGCTAAGTCCCAGATTGGGTCTGTCAGAAATACACTTCCAAGTTACCACACAAGCAAGCAAGATGGCCTAGTGATGGATCCATATGATATGAAGAGAAAAATCGGCTAAGTCCAGGATCCATATAATATGAAGAGAAAAATCGGCTAAGTCCCAGATTGGGTCTGTCAGAAATACACTTCCAAGTTACCACACAAGCAAGCAAGATGGCCTAGTGATGGATCCATATGATATGAAGAGAAAAATCGGCTAAGTCCCAGATTGGGTCTGTCAGACATACACTATCAAGTTACCACACAAGCAAGCAAGATGGCCTAGTGATGGATCCATATGATATGAAGAGAAAAATCGGCTAAGTCCCAGATTGGGTCTGTCAGAAATACACTTCCAAGTTACCACATGAGCAAGCAAGATGGCCTAGTGATGGATCCATATAATATGCAGAGAAAAATCGGCTAAGTCCCAGATTGGGTCTGTCAGAAATACACTTCCAAGTTACCACATGAGCAAGCAAGTTACCACATGAAGAGAAAGCCGGCAAAGTCTGGGAATGTTACCACATGAACTGGAAAATGGGCAAAAACCTACCTTCACAGGGAACGTGAATAAGTAAGGCTGTAGACATCGGATCGACAAGCCAAAGACTGATATGGAAAGGAAATGAGTAGTACTAGCTTTCCTGAGAGTTGCAGAGCTTAGACTGCATATGAACGAAAGTTATTAAGCGTCAAAGTCAGAGAAGTTACCCAAAGGAACACAAGTTCCAACTTAGAGCATGTATACCGCCTAGACGGTAAGAGGTACGGCCAGGCTGAGGAATAAGGAAATGTTGGCCAACATGTTCCCTAACTATCCCCCGAAGACCGCAAAGCAATCCAACATCAACCAAGAAAGTTATAGCCCGATCAAGGAAACACCTACTTTGCACCGATATTGCACCAAATACATGTACCAAGCACCTTCGGTTGCATACCTGCAGGGGTTTACCATAGTAGGCCATGGAAGACCGATATACCGAACATAATCACTTTCTATCTCCTCGGGTGTTTGAGATAGCGCTTTGCGGTACAAGAACGAAAGTTAGACTTTATCTTGGTGCATCTTTTTGCCCAAGATCACAAGACCCTATCTACCAAGGCAAGAAAGTTGTGTGGGGACAAAATGTCCAAAAGTGCCCAAAGTGGCACACTTGAACCATATATTCGAGAAAAACACAAGTGTGGGCCCGAGCTAGCAAGTTGAAATGTTCTGACCGTCAGTAGCCCTAGTTGAGGTGCACTTATCATTATATGAGGCCAACGTGCCAGCTAGTCTCTAAAGGGGCGATATGGGTGTTCCAAGGTTTGTACCCAATTGAGGAAAAAACAGGGTAAGGTACGGTGTACCGCGAATAACTCGGGCTATAGATGTCCGATCGATGAGTTTGGCATATGTATGGAAAGGTCTCGACGAGACCTAACTACCCTGAAAGTATGAAGGCAAAGACTTGAATGACCGGGAAGTTATTAAGTGCACAAGTGGTAAAGTTGCACCAAAGTCCATGTTACCCGAAGTGGTACATGAACACCCAATATTCGACCAAAACACAAGTTTAGAGACGAGCTAGCGAGCTACATTGTTCAGACCGTCAGTAGCTCGCATCAAGACACGCATTTCATTATATTGAGCCTAGCCGCTAGCTCGACTCGAAGTCGGTCATATGGTTGGTTGATGGTTTGGACCGACCACGTGGTGTACCAAGGTGATGTACCTTTCATGAATTAAAACTCTGGCTGTATGGCACTGAGCGACAAGCTAAGGTGTGATTTGGAATAGTCTTGAGTGGGACTATTTAGGAAAAATGCGAACAAAAAATCACAAAGTCCTTGGGCGAAGCTATTAGCGAAACATAGAGCAAATTGGTACCAAAAACTATGGAAATGGGACTTGAGTCAAAAATAACCGCAAGTTGGAGAAGAGATAGCAAGCTTGCGTAGAACATTTATAACTAGTGCGTGGTATGACCAACAAAAATGTGTATGGGGCCAAGGCGCTGGCTGGCCTCCAAAGTGGTGATATGGGCGATTCAAAGTTTGTACCCAAGTATGAACAAGTATGGAAAAAACAGGGTAAGGTACCAAGTACCATGACTAACTTCGGCTGTAGATGGCCTAGCGAGGCAAACCGCATATCGTTGGAAAGGTATTGGGGAGACCTATCTACCCTGAAAGTTTCATGAGGCTGAGTTGAAAGACCACGGAGATATTAGGTGATGATGGTCCAATTCGGGGACCAAGTCGCAGGAAATGGCACTTGACCAAAATCACGCTTGGAAGGTGAATACCGGCTTACCGGTAAGAGATAGCGACTTGGCGTAGAATATTCATAAGTTGGACGTGTAAAGACGCAACTTTCATTATATGGGGGCAACCCGGTCAGGGTGCTCCAAGTCGGTCGTTTGGTCGGTTTATGGTTTGGGCCGACCATGTGGTGTACCAAGAAGAGGTACCTTTCATGAATTATAACTCGGTCAGTTTGCTACCGAGCGACAAGTTGCGATGTGATTTGGAATGGTCTTGAGTGGGACTATCAAGCAAAAATTTAAATAGAAAATCAGCTTGTCTATGGGCGAAGCTATTAGTGAAACATATGGCAAAATGGGTCCGAAAACGAATGAAATGGGACTTGGACCAAGAATAACGGCAAGTTGGAGAAGAGATAGCAAGTTGACGTAGAACAATTATATTTGGTGCATGGTATGAACAACAAAAAAGTATATGGGGCCAAGGTGCTGGCTGGCCTGCAAAGTGGAGATATGGGCGATACAAAGTTTGTACCCAAGTACGAACAAGTATGGAAAAAACAGGGTAAGGTACCAAGTACCATTAATAACTTCGGCTGTAGATGGCCGAGCAAGACAAACGGCATACCGTTGGAAAGGTCTTGGGGAGACCTATCTACCCTGAAAGTTTCATGAGGCTGAGTTGAAAGACCACGGAGATATTAGGTGATGATGGTCCAATTCGGGGACCAAGTCGCAGGAAATGGCACTTGACCAAAATCACCCTTGGAAGGTGAATACCGGCTTACCGGTAAGAGATAGCGACTTGGCGTAGAATATTCATAAGTTGGGCGTGTAGAGACGCAACTTTCATTATATGGGGGCAACCCGGTCAGGGTGCTCCAAGTCGGTCGTTTGGTCGGTTTATGGTTTGGACCGACCACGTGTTGTACCAAGTTGAGGTAACTTTCATGAATTATAACTCGGTCAGTTTGCCACCGAGCAACAAGCTACGATGTAATTTGGAATGGTCCTGAGTAGGACTATTTGGGAAAAATACAAACAGAAAATCAGCTTGTCTATGGGCGAAGCTATTAGTGAAACATATGGCAAAATGGGTCCGAAAACGAATGAAATGGGACTTGGACCAAGAATAACGGCAAGTTGGAGAAGAGATAGCAAGTTGACGTAGAACAATTATATTTGGTGCATGGTATGACCAACAAAAAAGTATATGGGGCCAAGGTGCTGGCTGGCCTCCAAAGTGGAGATATGGGCGATCCAAAGTTTGTACCCAAGTACGAACAAGTATGGAAAAAACAGGGTAAGGTACCAAGTACCATGAATAACTTCGGCTGTAGATGGCCGAGCAAGACAAACGGCATACCGTTGGAAAGGTCTCTGGGAGACCTATCTACCCTGAAAGTTTCATGAGGCTGAGTTGAAAGACCACGGAGATATTAGGTGATGATGGTCCAATTCGGGGACCAAGTCGCAGGAAATAGCACTTGACCAAAATCACACTTGGAAGGTGAATACCGGCTTACCGGTAAGAGATAGCGACTTGGCGTAGAATATTCATAAGTTGGGCGTGTAGAGACGCAACTTTCATTATATGGAAGCAACCCGGTCAGGGTGCTCCAAGTCGGTCGTTTGGTCGGTTTATGGGTTGGGCCGACCACGTGGTGTACCAAGTTGAGGTACTTTTCATGAATTATAACTCGGTCAGTTTGCCACCGAGCGACAAGTTGCGGTGTGTTTTGGAATGGTCTTGAGTGGGACTATCAAGGAAAAATACAAATAGAAAATCAGCTTGTCCATGGCCGAAGCTATTAGCGAAACATAGAGCAAATTGGTACCAAAAACTATGGAAATGGGACTTGTACCAAGAATAACGGCAAGTTGGAGAAGAGATAGCAAGTTGGCGTAGAACAATTATATTTGGTGCATGGTATGACCAACAAAAAAGTATATGGGGCTAAGGTGCTGGCTGGCCTCCAAAGTGGAGATATGGGCGATCCAATGTTTGTACCCATGTATGGCAAAAACTGGTAGAGGTACCTTTCATGAATTACTGCTCAGGCTGTATGGCACTTAGCGGGACGCTTTGCTCTGGTATGGAATAGTCTTGAGTGGGACTATCAATGAAAAATACGAACAAAAAATCACCATGTCCACGGACGAAGGTATTAGCGAAACTTAGAGCGAAATTGCGACCAAGTCGCTGGAAATGGCCCTTGGACCAAGTATACCGTCAAGGCGGTACGAGATAGCGAGTTGACGTGGAATATTTATAAGTTTGCCTCTACGAGACGAAAGTTTAGTTATATGGGGCCAACCCGCTCAGGGTTGTCCAAGTCGGTCATATGGCTGATCGAAATTTTCGACCAAGTACTGAGAAAACAGGGTAAGGTACAGTGTACCTCGAATAACTTCGGCTGTAGATGTCCGAGCGAAGCAAGCGGCATAGCGTTGGAAAGGTCTTGAGGTGCTCTAGGCACCCTGAAAGTATGAGAAAGCTATCTGGAAAACTCGTGGAGATATTAGAGAAACATAGGGCCCAAAAGATACCAAGTCGCAGGAAATGGGCCCTCCTTGAACACCCTAAAATCCCAATTACGGCTAAGTTGCAGGCCAGCTAGCGAAGTGAAATGTTCTAGGCATAACTAGAACACGTTAAGGCGCAACTTTATGAATCAGAACTTTTTTCGATATCTGGTCCCCAAAGGGGGGATATGGGCGATCCAAGGATTTTTCCAAGTTTCGGTACTTTTTACGGTATCGCTCATAGCTCCGGCTGTATGCAAGCAAATGACAATCTAAGACATGATTTGGAAAGGTAATGAGTAGTACTAACTTACGTTAGAACACAGCGAAGCGCTATCGGTTCATGGCAAGGCCGATAGAAGCAGTCAAAGATGAAAAATGTTGACAAAATGAACAAAAATTACCTTGGTACGCGAATACTGGCCAGGGATGAAGAGGTACGAAGGTGGTGTAGAACAATTATAATTAGGGCTTGGTACGCTCTAAAAGTTTGCCGAAGACCGCAAAGCGCTCAGACCCATAGAAAGTGGCCATTTGGGCCGAACAGTGCGTGCAAAGAGGTGAAAATGCAAAAATTGCACTTTGGGGGGCGATTTGCGGGGGGAAGGAGGGGTCGGAGGGCAAAATGTCCCTTGACCAAAAAGTCTTATCTCGTCGAGATCTACAACATTGCCGAAGACCGCAAAACGCTAGCTCGCAATCGAAAAATCGAGAATTTGAAAATTTTCTAAGTCTTGGGCTCCCTAAGGAAAAGTTTCAAAAATCACGTTTGTCCCCAATTTTGAAGGGGAAGGAGTCGGTTCCGGGGCATGGTGTCTTCGGCAAAAAGTCTTATCTTTTTGCGTACTTTCGACTAGTTCAATAAAAATTTTTGACCCAAAAATTGTTCGGCGGACCCCTAGGTCGAAAAACCCGAAAAAAGTCGAAAAAAGTCGAAAATGTCGAAAAATGAGAAAACCTCATATTCGGACTCTACACGAGCCCCAGATATTGAAAAGTGAAATCCGCGGTCGATTTGGAACAAAAAATTGACCTAGGCAAAGTTGTATGGAGGTAGGGACCCCTGAGAAAAAAGTTTGGTCCCGAGGCTCCTTGGACCACCAAGTCCCTAGGTCGGACCAAAATCGGAAAAAATCCGACCAAAGTCGAAAGTGTCGAAAATTTTAAAAAACCCCTTTTGGGGCCCTATGGCCTCCCTAGATAATGAAAAGTGAGGTCCGCGGCCGATCCGGAAGAAAAACTTGACCTAGGCAAACTTGTATGACGGTGGGGACCCAAAAAAATTTCGATGAGTGTAGTTTAGACAGGCCGGAAAATGTATCGGTGGTCCGTATCAAGGGACGTCTTTTAGTTCCATGGGGTGGTGGTCGTCGAACAAAGTCGCCTAGGTCGACCACCAGAAAGACCAGTCGTGTTGTAATGGATGTTTTGGCCACTTTGCTAGGGAAACCTAGTAGGTCGAAGCAAATTTGGGGTTCGAGATGAGTTGGTGAAAGTTGGTCCAACCTAGGTGTGCTTAGTGGAGGTTGACCATGAAAGTAGAGCATGATGGGAATGACCATAACTTTGGTTCTAGATGTCGGATCGGTACACTTTTGGCAGTTTTGGAAAGGTGAAGGCCTGCTCTAGCTATGTTTCCTACCAAGCTGAGCGCCTACTAGTGACCCGGAGGAGGTATTAAGGGTCAAAGGCAAAAAGGGGTACCCTAAAGTGCGTGTGACCAAGAAAATGGGAAAAACGGTATCGCCTATAGCTCAGGCTGTATGGCTCGGATCGGAAAGCTTGGATATGCGTTGGAAAGGTCTTGACGAGCGCTAGCTATGTGTCCTACCAAGCGAAGCGCTAGGTGTTGAGCAAGTCGGTCATATTAGAGGGCAAAGGTGAAAAATGGTGGTTTAGAGGCGAAAATTCACCTTATGATCGAAAATAGCGGGCGAACGATAAGAGCTACGAACACGGCGTAGAACAATCATAAGTACGTTACCACAAGACCTAACTTTGGCCAATATAGAGCGAGAAGATCGGAGGTACCCATCAGGGTGATATGGCTGGTTCAAAGTTGGACCAAAACGAGACTTGAGAAATGGATTGAAACACGGTATCGCGAATAACTCAGGCTGTATGGAACGGATCGACAAGCTAAGATCAGTGTTGGAAAGGTCGAACCGAGCGCTAACTATAATCCCAAACAACCGAAGCGCTAAGTGTTGAGCAAAACTGAGTTATTAAGCGACAAAGTGGAAAAATAATACCAAAATGGCCAAAAATCACACAAGACCAAGAATACCGAGCAAGCGGTAAGAGATAGCGGGTTGACGTAGAATACTTATAAGTTTGCCTCTACGAGACATAAAAGTCGTCCATAGAAAGCGAGAAGATCGGACCACTCTGGAAGGGTGATACGAGTGGTCAAAAATTGGCAAAAATGAAACATGGCTAAAATGGATTTGACTTGTGCACCGTATAGCTCCGGCTGTATGGCATGGATTGTTAAGCTAGGATATGTTTTGGAAAGGTAACACCCAGCGCTAGATACGACTAGAAGAAAGCAAAGCGCTAACTAGCATTATTTGGAAGTTATTAAGTGTCAAAGTCGAAAAATGTTACCAAAATTGAAACTCGAGTACATTGGGCCAAAAAGTACAAGTTGTGAAATTTGGACTTACGAGTAAAATACCGAGCAGGCGGTAAGAGATAGAGACTTGGTGTAGAACAATTATATGTTGGGCATGTTATAACCTATATTTGGCCCGAACATAGTGACGAGATCGGTGGTACCCAAAAGGGTGGTACAGGTGTTAGATGGTTTTCCCAGAGCATAAGCTCCACATGATATGGAAAACGGGAAACATCATAACTTCGGCTGTATGGCATGGAATAGAACGAACAAGGTATCGATGGAAAGAGAAAAGGTAGCGCTAACTATAATTCCTACCAAGCAAAGCGCTAGCATGTGACCGTTCGGGTGTTATTGTGAGTCAAAGTCAGAAATTGTTACCACGAGAGGCGAAAATCCGACTAAGTCCATGAATACCGGGCTTGCGGTAAGAGATACGGCTTGGCCGTAGAACATTTATAAGTTGGCCAATACAAGACCTAAGTTTTGTCCATAGACGACAAGAAGATCGAAGATACGTGAAGGTGAGATATGGGCGTCCCAAAGTGGGCCTTTGAAAAAGTGACAAACTTCCCTTATAACAGCATACACCAAATATCTCTGGCTCTATGGCACCGAATAAGAAGTTGAGGTCAGCGATAGAAAGGTGATAGTCAGCGCTAAATATCATACGAACAGAGTGAAGCGCTAAAGGGAAAGGATCTTGGTGATATAAGGTGACAAAGTCGAGAAAAGTTGCCTCAAAATCATGAAAAATGTGAAAAAATGGCTAAGTCCCGGGTGCCTTAAGGGCAGGTTGATCGAATGTACCGAGCTGGCGGTAAGAGATAGAGACTTGGTGTAGAACAATTATATGTTTGGCATGGCAAGACCTACATTTGGTCAATACAAAGTGAGAAGATCAAAGAAACCCGTAAGGGTGATATTGGTGTCCAAAGGTAAAAAGCACTAAGTCTTGGGAAACTTATATGAAGAAAAAGGACCCTGATGGGTCATATAGGATGGATCGAAAAATCGGCTAAGTCCCAAAATGGGGATGTCAGAACTACACTAAAAAGTTACCACACCAAGCAAGGCAAACTTATATGAAGCAAAGGACCCATATGGGTCATATGGTATTTTACGAAAAATCGGCTAAGTCCCAAAATGATGATGTCAGAACTACACTAAAATGTTACCACACCAAGCAAGGCAAACTTATATGAAGGCAAGGACCCTGATGGGTCATATGGTATGGATCGAAAAATCGGCTAAGTCCCAAAATGGGGATGTCTGAACTACACTCAAATGTTACCACATCAAGCAAGGCAAACTTATATGAAGGAAAGGACCCTGATGGGTCATATGGTATTTTACGAAAAATCGGCTAAGTCCCAAAATGGGGATGTCAGAACTACACTCATGTGTTACCACACCAAGCAAGGCAAACTTATATGAAGGCAAGGACCCTGATGGGTCATATGGTAATTTACGAAAAATCGGCTAAGTCCCAAAATGATGATGTCAGAACTACACTCAAATGTTACCACACCAAGCAAGGCAAACTTATATGAAGCAAAGGACCCTGATGGGTCATATGGTATTGATCGAAAAATCGGCTAAGTCCCAAAATGGGGATGTCAGAACTACACTCAAATGTTACCACACCAAGCAAGGCAAACTTATATGAAGGCAAGGACCCTGATGGGTCATATGGTATATTACGAAAAATCGGCTAAGTCCCAAAATGGGGATGTCAGAACTACACTAAAAAGTTACCACACCAAGCAAGGCAAACTTATATGAAGCAAAGGACCCATATGGGTCATATGGTATTTTACGAAAAATCGGCTAAGTCCCAAAATGATGATGTCAGAACTACACTCAAATGTTACCATACCAAGCAAGGCAAACTTATATGAAGCAAAGGACCCTGATGGGTCATATGGTATTTTACGAAAAATCGGCTAAGTCCCAAAATGGGGATGTCAGAACTACACTAAAAAGTTACCACACCAAGCAAGGCAAACTTATATGAAGCAAAGGACCCATATGGGTCATATGGTATTTTACGAAAAATCGGCTAAGTCCCAAAATGATGATGTCAGAACTACACTAAAATGTTACCACACCAAGCAAGGCAAACTTATATGAAGGCAAGGACCCTGATGGGTCATATGGTATGGATCGAAAAATCGGCTAAGTCCCAAAATGGGGATGTCTGAACTACACTCAAATGTTACCACATCAAGCAAGGCAAACTTATATGAAGGAAAGGACCCTGATGGGTCATATGGTATTTTACGAAAAATCGGCTAAGTCCCAAAATGGGGATGTCAGAACTACACTCATGTGTTACCACACCAAGCAAGGCAAACTTATATGAAGGCAAGGACCCTGATGGGTCATATGGTATTTTACGAAAAATCGGCTAAGTCCCAAAATGGGGATGTCAGAACTACACTCAAATGTTACCACACCAAGCAAGGCAAACTTATATGAAGCAAAGGACCCTGATGGGTCATATGGTATTGATCGAAAAATCGGCTAAGTCCCAAAATGGGGATGTCAGAACTACACTCAAATGTTACCACACCAAGCAAGGCAAACTTATATGAAGGCAAGGACCCTGATGGGTCATATGGTATTTTACGAAAAATCGGCTAAGTCCCAAAATGGGGATGTCAGAACTACACTAAAAAGTTACCACACCAAGCAAGGCAAACTTATATGAAGCAAAGGACCCATATGGGTCATATGGTATTTTACGAAAAATCGGCTAAGTCCCAAAATGATGATGTCAGAACTACACTCAAATGTTACCATACCAAGCAAGGCAAACTTATATGAAGCAAAGGACCCTGATGGGTCATATGGTATTTTACGAAAAATCGGCTAAGTCCCAAAATGGGGATGTCAGAACTACACTCAAATGTTACCACACCAAGCAAGGCAAACTTATATGAAGCAAAGGACCCTGATGGGTCATATGGTATTTTACGAAAAATCGGCTAAGTCCCAAAATGGGGATGTCAGAACTACACTCAAATGTTACCACACCAAGCAAGGCAAACTTATATGAAGCAAAGGACCCTGATGGGTCATATGGTATTTTACGAAAAATCGGCTAAGTCCCAAAATGGGGATGTCAGAACTACACTCAAATGTTACCACACCAAGCAAGGCAAACTTATATGAAGCAAAGGACCCTGATGGGTCATATGGTATTTTACGAAAAATCGGCTAAGTCCCAAAATGGGGATGTCAGAACTACACTCAAATGTTACCACACCAAGCAAGGCAAACTTATATGAAGCAAAGGACCCTGATGGGTCATATGGTATTTTACGAAAAATCGGCTAAGTCCCAAAATGGGGATGTCAGAACTACACTCAAATGTTACCACACCAAGCAAGGCAAACTTATATGAAGCAAAGGACCCATATGGGTCATATGGTATTGATCGAAAAATCGGCTAAGTCCCAAAATGGGGATGTCAGAACTACACTCAAATGTTACCACACCAAGCAAGGCAAACTACCTAGGTGAACCCTAGCAAGAAACACGGACCAAGTCAGATGGCCTAAGTCAAGAGTGCAAGTGACCTAGGCAAAGTTGTATGACGGTGAGGACCCTGAAAAATCTGGTTAGTGTAGTTTAGACAGGGGAGGTTTCTGGGTCGGCTGAACCTCCTTATTTTGGGTTTTGACCTCCTCAAGAAGCTACACCTAGGCAAACTGCCTAGGGTGAAAGTGCGAAGACCAATCGAATAGTAAGACAAGTTTTGACCGATCGCCCTAGGCAAGCTTGTATGAAGAAAGGGACCCTATGGGTCATATGGAAATACATGAAAAATCGGCTAAGTCCCAAAATTGGGATGTCTGAACTACACTAAAAAGTTACCACATCAAGCAAGGCAAAGTACCTAGGTGAACCCTAGCAAGAAACACGGACCAAGTCAGATGACCTAAGTCAAGAGAACAAGTGACCTAGGCAAAGTTGTATGACGGTGAGGACCCTGAAAAATCTGGTTAGTGTAGTTTAGACAGGGGAGGTTTTTGGGTCGGCTGAACCTCCTTATTTTGGGTTTTGACCTCCTCAAGAAGCTACACCTAGGCAAACTGCCTAGGGTGAAAGTGCGAAGACCAATCGAATAGTAAGACAAGTTTTGACCGATCGCCCTAGGCAAGCTTGTATGAAGAAAGGGACCCTATGGGTCATATGGAAATACATGAAAAATCGGCTAAGTCCCAAAATTGGGATGTCTGAACTACACTAAAAAGTTACCACATCAAGCAAGGCAAAGTACCTAGGTGAACCCTAGGAAGAAACACGGACCAAGTCAGATGGCCTAAGTCAAGAGTACAAGTGACCTAGGCAAAGTTGTATGGCGCTGAGGACCCTGAAAAATCGGGTTAGTGTAGTTCAGACAGGGGAGGTTTCTGGGTCGGCTGAACCTCCTTATTTCGGGTTTTGGCCTCCTCAAGAAGACAGACCTAGGCAAACTGCCTAGGGTGAAAGTGCGAAGACCAATCGAATAGTAAGACAAGTTTTGACCGATCGCCCTAGGCAAGCTTGTATGAAGAAAGGGACCCTATGGGTCATATGGAAATACATGAAAAATCGGCTAAGTCCCAAAATTGGGATGTCTGAACTACACTAAAAAGTTACCACATCAAGCAAGGCAAAGTACCTAGGTGAACCCTAGGAAGAAACACGGACCAAGTCAGATGGCCTAAGTCAAGAGTACAAGTGACCTAGGCAAAGTTGTATGGCGCTAAGGACCATGAAAAATCGGGTTAGTGTAGTTAAGACAGGGGAGGTTTCAGGGTCGGCTGGACCTCCTTATTTCGGGTTTTGGCCTCCTCAAGAAGACAGACCTAGGCGAACTGCCTAGGGTGAAAGTGCGAAGACCAATCGAATAGTAAGACAAGTTTTGACCGATCGCCCTAGGCAAGCTTGTATGAAGAAAGGGACCCTATGGGTCATATGGAAATATACGAAAAATCGGCTAAGTCCCAAAATTGGGATGTCAGAACTACACTATAAAGTTACCACATTAGCAAGGCAGACTTGTATGAAGAACGGGACCCTGGTGAAAGTAGCAAATATCCCAAACCGAACATGAATATTATACACACAAGAGTACGAACATAAAGGAACACGGACCAAGCGTACCGAGAGAATCGGTACTATAGAACCCTCGTGGTTCTACACAAAGACTTTATGTTAGGGGTTCAAGCCCCATAGTACTCAAACGGTGACAGTAGCAAATATCCCAAAACGAACGTGAATCTTATTCACAAGAGTACGAACATAAAGGAACACGGACCAAGCGTACCGAGAGAATCGGTACTATAGAGCCCTCGTGGTTCTACACAAAGACTTTATGTTCGGGGTTCACACCCCAAATCGAACGTGGAATTTACTTTCTGATGGTCATGCGGTCGTCCAAAGGGGTCTAGTATCCTGGGATGACAAGCATCACGGGCAAAGCTCGTATCAAAACAGTCGAAGAGGCCCGCGAAAGCTTGCTTTCCATGGCTATGCGATGCACAAATTGAGTTTACTCACCGTAGTATAAAACGAACGAACCGAACCTATCCGAGTAGGGATAATGGGCGCAGTAACATACTTCTGTGACCCAGCGAGAGTTGAACGAGGTGACATGAACTGTCAGTGGCTTATATCAGATGGGATACATACATGAGATTGCTTTCAAATCTACACTCGAAAACCTAACCAAGTAAAAGCGAACGTGGGGAGGATTCGAAACCGGTAACGAAATCTTAAGCTGGAAAGAGTCATCACTATGGATACATATTATGCGAAACCAATCAAGTGCTCAGTACTGATCCAAAACCGAAGAGCACTAGTGAACACCTTAATCTCACCCTAGTTCACATCCAAGTGATCGACCACGTGTGTGAAGCAAAGACCAATCGAATTCCTGAATGAACCGAACACTATGAACAAATGGCCAAAAACGTTATAACTATCCAAACATACTACTATCTAGCGAAAGTCATCACGATGGAACCATACCATGATCTTTAACCTATAGCGCTCACCATATTCCTACCCAGAGTGCAAGTGAACAGATTGCCCACCCGTACCCAGTTCACAACCACGTGATCGACTAACATACCGAGGTTACCACAAGTCAAAGTTATACGTTTACAAGCGCAAGACCAATCGAAAACCCCGAAAGCAATCTCGACCCAAAATGTATTATCCGTGAGTGTAGTCGAGTCTCGTACTCGTCATCTGTAATCGTCGGATAGAATATCCAGTACACGGTTGTCTTTCCAAATGAAATCTACATACAGAACTCGCTCTTGGCAAATGGGTGGCATTGGCGCAATCAGGAGCGAGTTCCCGTCCGGGTGCCAAGTGATTGGCAAATGTCTGGGGGAAAGCAACCATATGTTGATTTGTCTGTTAGTGTACTGGGTGTTTGAGGTATGTAGTATCCACGCTTGGTTGGGTGTGTCAGAGGACCGTGAATGCGTTCGCAACCCCAATTGGGGTACATCGGGAATGATTTTGTGGAACCGATGTGCCCGGCACACACTAAGTTTTGTTGCAAGTTAATAGTGTGCCATGTCCGGGGGGGTTGTGATTAAACTCTGGTGAATTGCGTACTGTGGTGATTGGGGTATGAAAGCCCCGCAGTTGCAATGATCGGACGCGCCTAGCGTGTCCTTTAGTTGATGGTAGGGAAATGAAGGCCCTTGTCAGCTCACCTAAGTATTCATGGAAGTTTGGCATAAGGTCGCTGTGGTAGGGGTATGAAGGCCCCGTCAGCGCATGCACAATCGGGCGCACGAGCGCTTAGCGGAGTCGAATGCCGCTCAAGTGCCTGTCCGGTGCATCGGGTGTGTGTGTGATACGAGGGCAATGAGGTTCGCACGGGGGCTCGCCTCCCGTGTGCTACCGGACTTGACAACATATAGAACGTGGTGTTTGCTCCTCCGGGTGCAATGGGACAATGAACATTCGAACGCAAAGTCGGAATTCTGGTTGATCCTACCAGTAATATACGCTCGTCTCAAAGGTTAAGCCATGCATGTCTAAGTACAAACAGATTTAATGTGAAACCGCATAAGGCTCAGTATAACAGCTATAATTTACGAGATCATCAACCTAGTTACTTGGATAACTGTGGAAAATCTAGAGCTAATACATGCAACATGCCAGGACCCTCGCGGGAACTGGTGCACTTATTAGTCAAACCAATCGCGGGTTCTCCGTGTCATTGAGTTGAAGTCTGGATAATGATGCTGATCGTATGGTCTCGCACCGACGACAGATCTCGCAAATATCTGCCCTATCAACTATGGATGGTAGTATAGAGGACTACCATGGTTGCAACGGGTAACGGGGAATCAGGGTTCGATTCCGGAGAGGGAGCCTGAGAAATGGCTACCACATCCAAGGAAGGCAGCAGGCGCGTAAATTACCCAATCCCGGGACGGGGAGGTAGTGACGAGAAATAACAATATGAAACTCTTTAATGATGTTTCATAATTGGAATGAGTAGAGCATAAATCCTTCTACGAGGATCAAGTGGAGGGCAAGTCTGGTGCCAGCAGCCGCGGTAATTCCAGCTCCACTAGCGTATATTAAAATTGTTGCGGTTAAAACGTTCGAAGTTGATACTTGTCCAACACAGTCCGGCTCCGCCGACCCGGTCAACCCGTGGTCGGTGGGCCAAGTCGGAATCTGGTTGCGACTCAATGGTGTGGTAGGGCACCAAGTCTGTGTCATGGTGTGCCCTTCAACGGGTGCAAGTGTAACATAGAGCTCGACCGCTCACGTTTACCTTGAACAAATTAGAGTGCTTAAAGCAGGGTGCCCAAACGCCCTAGAATAATCTTGCATGGAATAATGGAATACGACCTTGGTCTAATCTTTCATTGGTTTGTACTCAGACCGGAGGTAATGATTAACAGAAGTAGTTGGGGACACTAGTATTACGGCGCGAGAGGTGAAATTCGTAGACCGTCGTAAGACTAACTAAAGCGAAGGCATTTGTCAAGGATGCTTTCTTTAATCAAGAACGAAAGTTAGAGGATCGAAGGCGATTAGATACCGCCCTAGTTCTAACCGTAAACGATGCCAACTAGCAATTGGGAGACGCTACAACCAGGTGCTCTCAGTAGCTTCCGGGAAACCAAAGTCAGGTTCCGGGGGAAGTATGGTTGCAAAGTTGAAACTTAAAGGAATTGACGGAAGGGCACCACAATGAAATGGAGCTTGCGGGCTCGCAGTCATTGCGGGGTCATTCCGGTCAAACGGTGTGACGGCGTGAACGCCTGGAATACTGGCCTCCTCGTGGCGCCACTGGACCCCCTGGAGACAGGGGTGACGAACAGAGATCCGGGTGGGAGGGGTACCCGACCTCCCGTGCACTATCAGGGTGAAACTCTTGAAGGTGTATTTCTATGTTTGCTCGGTGGCCCAACACTGTAGCACTCTTGATCATGACTGGACGGGGTATGGTAGTGCGCCGCAGACGGAACGGGCCTTGTAAGGTGTCTTTAATCCTGGTTTTAGATATCTAGCCCTCTGGTCTGTTTAGCCTCTCCGAGTGAGGGAGGTTAGGATGGACCCTATGTCAGCGGACAGGACCGCGAAGACGTAGGGAGTGTTACGGAAGGGATTCACTCTCCTGGAAGTTTCACGAAAAGTCGCAAAGGTCGAAGTCCAGATGTGCCCTGTCCTCTCCCAGGGCGCAGGACTGAAACCGATGCGCAGGCCGCGAGTGGTCGTCCGGATACGAAGGAGTTGGTGGTGCTTCTCCTGGGGTTGCTGGCGGGCGAGTAGGATGGTCCCGCCAACCATCGAAAGTCATGACCAGCAGCAGAACGGACGACGCTTGCGGCACAGGCGGGCACATTAGTGCAGGCGCGAAAGCGCACAGTAGGAAGGTGACGGAAAGGTCTATGGGGCGACTTGCCATACGTCGATAAGGGATGCACCGGTGAGCGTTGGCACCAAGGTGGTACCTATTCGACAATTGGCTCGTCAAACCGGAAACCGGCCTGTCAAGGGCCTGGCACAAGACCAGCCAGGCCAAAGGAAGCACCAGCGGGTGCAGAACGAGTGAATGCAGGACAGGCTATGGGGAGATTTGGGATTTGTCGGTAAGGGATCCATCGGTAAAGCTCGGCCGGTGATAACTATGCGATAATGATCAAGTCAATCCAGAAACCTGAACTGTCAAGGGCCTGGCACAACATCGGCCAGGCCAAGTGGAGGAGGGCAAGTCCGACAATGACGCGACAAAGGATTGGCTGACGTAGGGCGCCGAGGATACCCGGTCAAGGCAACCAAGTCTTCCATGACTAAGTCAAGTCAGACGTTGGACGACCCCAGGGTGAAGGGAACAAGACCGGATACTTAAGGTTTGTGATGCTTTGGGGAGGGATGCACCGGGGGTTACGCCTGATACCCGCCAATCGCGGTACCGAACCATCGCTGAACAACCTCTAGGACGCCGGTCGAGTTCAGGGCCTTGTACAATCCAAACAGGCCACAGGGGACGGCACGTAGACCGAGCAGGAGCTTGGTTTTGCGGGCCAGCATGAGTAACATCAAGAAGTGTCAGATATCGGAGACCCAGCACGTAGACGAGGCAGGAGCCTAGTTTTGCGGGCTGACGCATCCGCATGATATTTGAACCTTAGTGCAAGTCCCATTTACGGGATTTTAGGAGGTAGTGGTGTCATGTAAGTCAGCTGTCGGATCGATCTTCTGAGCCGCTTAAGTTGCATTGCGCCGAGTCCGTCTCCTTAGGCTTGGGAAATAGCCCCTGGTAGTCAGGGTAGTACCTGTTAGACCTTTGGCGACACGCGCTTTCACCCTTCAGGAGTTAGTTGCGTGCCACAGTGTCCGTAAAGTGTGATTTTATCCTAGGGACAGATGCCTCTTCCGTCATCGCTTCTACCGTGTAGGTGCACAGCGTGACGGAAGGTTAAAGGCTCAGAGGAGGGAGTAATGTTGGTCATGGTCCCTCGGGGCCAAGGCCAATGTGAACCCTCGTCCAAAAAAAAAAAATGAAATGGAGCTTGCGGTTCAATTTGACTCAACACGGGAAAACTTACCAGGTCCGAACTTATGGAGGTGAGACAGATTAATAGCTCTTTCTCAAATTTAAGGGTAGTGGTGCATGGCCGTTCTTAGTTCGTGGATTGATTTGTCTGGTTAATTCCGATAACGAACGTGACTCACATATGCTAACTAGAACGCAGTCAGCGTTAATGCGTCGATGCCGATTGGAACGGGTTAGGACCTTTCGGTGGAGTATGACCTGACACCTTCGCTGTTCGTGTGCGCAAGTGCACTTACGGTACGCTGCTTAGCAGGACAATTTGTGTTTAGCAAAATGAGATCGAGCGATAACAGGTCCGTGATGCCCTTAGATGTTCTGGGCTACACGCGTGCTACAATGTGGGTAGCAGCGTGTCTCCTATTCCGAGAGGAACGGGAAATCACTCAAATACTCACTTAGTAGGGATTATGGATTGCAATGGTCCATATGAACTCGGAACTTCTAGTAAGTGCTGGTCATCAGCCAGCGTTGAATACGTCCCTGCCCTTTGTACACACCGCCCGTCGCTACTACCGATGGATTATTTAGTGAGGTCTTTGGAGATGATCGTTCGCTGGATCCTCGTGAACCGCGTCTGCTTTATCGAAGTTGACCGAACTTGATGATTTAGAGGAAGTAAAAGTCGTAACAAGGTTTCCGTAGGTGAACCTGCGGAAGGATCATTAGTGGCCAAGTGATCCTTCCAGAAGTCCGAACCTGCGGGTTGAGACTTCGGCACAAGTTGCCATATGATAATTGACGAAACACTATAGAAGTCCGAACCTGCGGGTTGAGACTTAGGCACACGTTGCCTTATACATGACTTCGAACAAATACACAAGTCCGAACCTGCGGGTTGAGACTTCGGCACAAGTTGCCTTATACATGACTTCGAACAAATACACAAGTCCGAACCTGCGGGTTGAGACTTAGGCACAAGTTGCCATATGAAAGTTGACGAAACACTAACAAGTCCGAACCTGCGGGTTGAGACTTAGGCACAAGTTGCCTTATACATACATTGGCCAAATAAACAGAAGTCCGAACCTGCGGGTTGAGACTTAGGCACAAGTTGCCATATTATATTCGATCAAACACTAAGTAGTCCGAACCTGCGGGTTGAGACTCAAGACCGTAACAAGATGTCACTATACAAGTCCGAACCTGCGGGTTGAGACTTAATGCGATCTAGATACCAAGTTGACATCCAATACCTGTTGAGCAAAACCAAAGATTCCCTGTTCTCGAATGAATACACTATATAACAGGGAATCATGAAGAAATCAAGCAAGCGTGAAACAAAGTCATCACTTGGGCATGCTCGATAGCCAACCACATGACCTTAACCTAAGAGAGCATGCAAACCACATGATATCTATTAACGATTAACCCGCCCTAGTTCAATCGTTCACCAAGTGATGACTTCAGTATGGCTAAGAGAAAAACTTTTAAATGGGAAAAACTCTAAGTCCGAACCTCCGGGTTGAGACTTCCGCGTCGGAGGTGGGCGCACCTCCTATCCGAAAGATGGTGAATCAGGGGTGTTCGATCAGCAATGGTCGGATGCCTCGTCGTAGTCCAACTATGACAATCAAAGTCAAGACCTCCGGGTTGAGACTTCCGCGTCCGGAGGTACGCGTACCGCCTACCCGAAAGATGGTGTGCTTCTGGGGTATTCGATGAGTCGGATACCCCGTCGTAGTCCAACTATGACAATCAAAGTCAAGACCTCCGGGTTGAGACTTCCGCGTCCGGAGGTACGCGTACCGCCTACCCGAAAGATGGTGTGCTTCTGGGGTATTCGATGAGTCGGATACCCCGTCGTAGTCCAACTATGACAACCACAGTCAAGACCTCCGGGTTGAGACTTTCCGCGTCCGGAGGTACGCGTACCGCCTACCCGAAAGATGGTGTGCTTCTGGGGTATTCGATGAGTCGGATACCCCGTCGTAGTCCAACTATGACAATCAAAGTCAAGACCTCCGGGTTGAGACTTCCGCGTCCGGAGGTACGCGTACCGCCTACCCGAAAGATGGTGAATCAGGGGTGTTCGATCAGCAATGGTCGGATGCCCCGTCGTAGTCCAACTATGACAATCAAAGTCAAGACCTCCGGGTTGAGACTTTCTGCGAGTACAAGCATAAAGGAACACGGACCAAGCCGTACCGAGAGAATCGGTACTAGAGCCCTCGTGGTTCTACATTGAGAGAGCCCTCGTGGTTCTCATTAGGGGCTTTATGCAAGACGTACTCAATACTGTGGTGTGAAGTATAAGGTTCAGTTCTCCCCTGGTCCACGCTGCTCCGGCGGTCCTGGGTAAGATAGTTCATTCTAGCTTGCCCTATGTGGAAGAGGACTCAATACCCTACCTGTTGAGCTTGAAACAAAGTCATCACTTGGGCATGCTCATAAAGCCATACACAATTACATTATATTCGAATGAGCATGCAAGCGACCCTATATAGACCGAACCAAAACGATAGATACCGCCGTAGTTCACCCCCACCAAGTGATGACTTCAGTATGGCTAGTGTGTGAAGTATAAAGTATAGTCCTCCCCTGGTCCACACTGCTTCGGCGGTCCTGGGTAAGATAGTTAGTTCTAGCTTGCCCTATGTGGAAGAGGACACCATACTTAATACTGTGGTGTAATGAACAAAGTATAGTCCTCCACTGGTCCACGCTGCTTTGCAGTCCTGGGTAAGATAGTTAGTTCTAGCTTGCCCTATGTGGAAGAGGGCATACAAGACAAAGTATAGTTCTCCCCTGGTCCACGCTGCTCCGGCGGTCCTGGGTAAGATAGTTAATTCTAGCTTGCCCTATGTGGAAGAGGACTCAATACCCTACCTGTTGAGCTTGAAACAAAGTCATCACTTGGGCATGCTCTATAGCCAATCACATGACATTAACCTAAGAGAGCATGCAGCGTATTATCCCAATGCAAAGTAAACGATAGACTCGCCCTAGTTCAGTGCTTCAACCAAGTGATGACTTCAATTTGGCTAGTGTGTGAAGTATAAAGTATAGTCCTCCCCTGGTCCACACTGCTTCGGCGGTCCTGGGTAAGATAGTTAATTCTAGCTTGCCCTATGTGGAAGAGGACACCATACTTAATACTGTGGTGTAATGAACAAAGTATAGTCCTCCACTGGTCCACGCTGCTCCGGCGGTCCTGGGTAAGATAGTTCATTCTAGCTTGCCCTATGTGGAAGAGGGCATACAAGACAAAGTATAGTTCTCCCCTGGTCCACGCTGCTTCGGCGGTCCTGGGTAAGATAGTTAATTCTAGCTTGCCCTATGTGGAAGAGAGCATACATGAACCAAGAACGAAGGTTATGATCGAGGAATGATTCGACAACTAACCGATGGTATGAAATGTGAAGAATTCAAGCAAGCACACAATCAAGTCATCACTTGGGCATGCTCGATAGCCAACCTCATGACATTAACCTAGTAGAGCATGCGAAAACCAATATATATGTAAACGATGCCTCCCTAGTTCAGCGCTTCAACCAAGTGATGACTTCAGAATGGCTAAATCAAATCGGTTCAAACCATACCATCGGTATCCTATTGAAACACACAAGTCGATATCAAACCTCATGATTGTGTAGTCCTCCACTGGTCCACGCCGCTTCGGCCGTCCTGGGTAAAATGGAACATTCCAGCTTGCCCTATGTGGAAGAGGGCACATTACTCAATACTGTGGTGTGAAGTATAAAGTTCAGTTCTCCCCTGGTCCACGCTGCTTCGGCGGTCCTGGGTAAGATAGTTCATTCTAGCTTGCCCTATGTGGAAGAGGACACTTCATACTTCGTCTCTAAGCGGCGGCTTGACTCCTCCCTACGGGGAACGGGTTTACGCGCACAGCGGCGGCTTACGCACTATGGCAGTCATGGATGCCTTACGTTTCTATGAAAAGTGTGTTCCTCCCCTGGTCCACGCTGCTTCGGCAGTCCTGGGTAAGATAGTTAGTTCTAGCTTGCCCTATGTGGAAGAGGACACGTAGACTTACTGTGGTGTGAAGTATAAAGTTCAGTTCTTCCCTGGTCCACGCCGCTTCGGCCGTCCTGGGTAAAATGGATTCATCCAGCTTGCCCTATGTGGAATGAGGACACTTTATGCTTCGTCTCTAAGCGGCGGCTTGCTCCTCCCTACGGGGAACGGGTATACGCGCACAGCGGCGGCTTACGTTATGGCAGTCATGGATGCCTTACGTTTCCATGAAAAGTGTGTTCCTCCCCTGGTCCACGCTGCTTCGGCAGTCCTGGGTAAGATAGTTAGTTCTAGCTTGCCCTATGTGGAAGAGGACACGTAGACTTACTGTGGTGTGAAGTATAAGGTTCAGTTCTCCCCTGGTCCACGCCGCTTCGGCCGTCCTGGGTAAAATGGATTCATCCAGCTTGCCCTATGTGGAATGAGGACACTTTATGCTTCGTCTCTAAGCGGCGGCTTGCTCCTCCCTACGGGGAACGGGTATACGCGCACAGCGGCGGCTTACGCAAGTTAGTCACCCTCGGCAGTGGATCACTCGGCTCATGGATCGATGAAGACCGCAGCTAACTGCGCGTCATAATGTGAACTGCAGGACACATGAACATTGATAAGTTGAACGCATATTGCACGTCGTGGGAACCTACCATGATGTACAGATGACTGAGCGCTTATATTTGAGAAATGTATCGCATACATTTAACTACGCCGTGACACCCGTCACGAGACGTGCACCATGATGTTAACTAGGGTCGCGACGACCCGCTAGCATTAAAGAACCCGTGGTTTACAATATACTGGCATTGGAATTCGAAGTATTTAGAGCGTCCGTGTTCCCGCGTGAGGCGGAAGTACGAGGAGAAGGCGTGCTTGTGGTGTCTGTGGTGGTGTTTACTGATGTCTAGCTTCAGCTTATTTATTTATTTAAATAGAAGCGAAGATGTCAAAGTAGCGTCGAAGCAGCAGCGGTAGCACAAATGATTCAAGTATGGAAGTTGACCAAAGGAACACAAACAAACTAGCGTATGGGCAATGGAAGGTATCAGTGAGTTAAACCACACGCGGGCTAACAGCCCGTTAACCGAGTCCAACGGTACATATTGGACATTGAAACAAAGTAGTCGCAAGCCAGATGTGACGATAACAACCGCAAGGTACATAAGCCTCAGTTCATGTGTGACAACCCCCTGAATTTAAGCATATTAATAAGGGGAGGAAAAGAAACCAACCGGGATTCCCTGAGTAGCTGCGAGCGAAACGGGAGAAGCTCAGCACGTAGGGGTGGCGG